>NW_006239353.1:0-21146 GCF_000226075.1 Solanum tuberosum
TATGGAAATACTAGATTGTGGGGTTTGTTTTGTGCTTCAATTTCGGACTTTCTTCTCTTTTTGAGTTTTGTTTTATTGTTCTTTTAGTTATGCTGAAACCTGAATGGAAGTAAATTGCCACAATTAGGGAAAGCCTTGTGCTTTTTTCGAGTTTCTGTAGTAAATGATGATAAATATATTACTGAAAGTTGATTTTATAACTAGATTGCCCGTTTGTTTTGTCCTTCAAGTTTTGATTTTTCTTCTGTGTTTGAATTTTATTTTCTTGCTCTTTTAGTTCTGAAACCTGAATCAAAGTAAGTAGCCACAATTAGAGAAAGCTTTGTACCTTTTTGGAGTTTTTGTAGATAAATAGTGATAAATATATTTCTGAAAGTAGTTTTTATTGGACTTTAGTGGTTTGCTGTGATAAAAATTGCATCTCTAAGGATTTCGAACAATTAGATCCAAAAGAGGAAAAGAAAAAAAGGGATTTCAACTGTTAGTTATTGTTTTTGTCCTTTTTTCTTTTCTTAATATAAATTGCTAAGCTGTGAGATTTAAATTTCGAGTTCATATGTTTCTTTTTAGAGTACTACGATGAACTTTATAGATTGGATCATCATAACACATACACACTGTGGTGGTTTAAGTAATATTCTTTTACAGTTATTGCTTGGTCATTGTCAATGGGAGGATTTTGGAGAAATAGAAGGAAATGAAATTGAGGCTCGAATGGAAAAAGATGCAGATCTTATTGTAATCCTTGAAAGGAGTATAGGAATATCTACTTATCAAGGTACGAACGCATTAAACTTTTTATCAATGTAATTTGGAAAATAACATAACATTATACAAGCTATTTATTACACAAGGTTGTCATTGTAGATTAAGTTCAATTCAACAATATAATATGAGTCTGAAATTAGGATGAACCTTCGCTCTAATATCACGTGAAAATATGATTCTGGGCCTAACCCATAATATGAGTCTGAAAAAAGGATGAACCTTGGCTCTAATATCACCTGAAAATATGACTCTGGGGCCTAACCCAACCTTAAACGCTAGCTCACAATGGGAATTATCCAAAGAGACTATCACTCAATTTCCCGACCAATGTGAAGCTCTAACCTGTTCTAACGAAGAAAAATGATCAAGAAACCGGCAACATAGATCTCCTAAACTCATCATTGCTAAGGACAAAGCAAACAAATGATTGGAATTTCAGAATGGTAGCTTACAGTAAGAGAAAAGTTCCATTAGGTGTTAGTTTCTCATAAATCCATTCGAGAGCCAATTCTAGCAGTAATAGGAGTTGTTCAACTTCACCTGCATTAATGAAACATCAAGATTCAGAAAGAAGCTCCAATGAATCTCAGAAGGAGTACAGGCTTCTGAAAATTGTCAACCAGGCTTACTTTTATCCGTTCTCTCTAAATGGCTTGAAATTACTCTGTGCATGAGCTCCTCTTTCGTCATTACTGACATTACATCATTATTCTCTAGCTTTAATTTGTATTTAAAGAACCTACCGAATACATTATTTTGTGTAACAATAGGGTAAAAGGAAACAAAATGATGTCTTTAAGTCCCGCGTCAGCAAAAACCTCAACCAACTCATCTGCCCCTCTCATGGTGGTGATAGCTGTAGGGCAACAAGTTATCCCTATGGCAGAAATTTTATCACCAGCTTCTCTAAGACATACTTTGAGCTGATCATTTGAGAGTATGCTTATTAATTTTTGGTGTATAGATTAATTTTACTTAACAAGGTCTTGCTGCTTGAATTAGGTTTTTTGAATTTACTTATGAAAGACGTATGAGTTTTAACTTCAAGTTCTATTGATTTTGACTTAATGATATCTTTATATTTTTAAATATATTTTCGATTATCTTATTCTACTTGTGAGTTTCATTTTTTGGGGGGTATTTGAGTGACCCATAATTTTGTGCATGACTCGGGTTGTCTAGCTTTGGCTAAACCAAAGAAATAACTTAAATTTATTCAAGAGTAATTTGAGACATTTTGTGTATGTGATTACTGATGTATACAATATGTATGTATTATATATGTGATTTTTATTTTTCCGACAGATGGAACTCTTCTATGTTGAGGAAAGGAATGTCAATATCAAATGAGCTGCAAGAGTTTTGTGTGCGTGAATGCTCATGCTGCAAACACAAGAAGTGCACAAAGGATAAAAAGGATTTTGAATACCCAAAATGTAATCGGAAGACAACGTTAGTGCCTCAATACTATCTTTTTCTCTTGTAAATTGTACTTCGTGAAAAATATAGCATATATTATACACAAATATTAAACTTTCCATGGTTTCAGGCGCATCTTTGAAATTGATCTTATTGATGGCATTGCTTCGGCCACAACATCCATTTCTGGTGTATTGGGAGAAAAATTATTCTCCGTGACTGCAGAAAACATATTTGACATAACTTGCATTAAGGTGACCTTTTATTTACATATATCATTAATACTTTGCATGTTTTTTCTGCTAGCTACTTCTACACGTCTATTGTTGCAACACCATCTGTCTTGATCAGAAATAGTTTGGCATATGTGCTTATTTCTACAAATTCTCTAAATGACCTTTTCAGAAGCAATTGTTGCATGTTAACAATGTCCATAAGATGTTGTCGAATAAACTATTTCAAATTCAGCTAAGGAAGTCATCTTTGGGCAGCTCAAATACCACACATACAACTTTGTCAGTTCTTTCCTACGTTCAAAAGGAACAGACTCTTACGCCCAGCACTACTGAGAGGGATTCCAAAAAGATCAAGCCTCTAGGAATCAGTGAGGTGAGAAGCAGGAAACAACTACTGCATCTGGTTTCTCACATGAGAAGCTGAAATTTGAACCATCCACATTAACAAAAAAGGTGTAAAAGGTCAGTGTACACTACCAAATTAAAAAAAGGTTGCATAACGACGATTCCTGACCTTTATTTTAGACAATCCTATTTTTTAAATATCTATATAATATTCTTAATATCACGTTATAATTATATTGACCTCAAACTACATATAAAGACAACCAAATAGATTCATATTGATTGCTATGACATCTGGTATAGGAACACAACAAGTAGCTTTAGTAAACTTATTTGTCTATCCAGCCATTTGAATTTTGTAGTAAATGCTATTGTCTCCTTGCTTTAGAGTGTTTAGAGGTTGAACAAGAGAGATTGGCAAGAAAATTTCATTTTTACAAATTGTTTTGGTGTCTAAAATTCTAAAAAGATTTAGTCTTGATTGGAAATTTATGTTTTTGTTGTTATCTTTTTGTCTGTTAGAACTAATTTCAGCCTTTAAATTGTTCAAGAAGAGTGTTTGGAGGTTGGAAAAGAGAGATTAGCAATATTTAGATCCTTTGAAACTTGCTGCTGAATAAAGTCTTATTCATCTCTCAGGCAACTGAACCTTACTGGTTCAAGAACAATAGTTAGTGAACTCAATAACGATGACGTAACTGAAATAAGAGAAAAAAGGTGTGAGAATAAGACTTCGTACAACAAAATTCCTTTTTCTTTTCAGAAGTTACAACTTGAGAAATACTTAAAATGTCGAGGGCCTCACGAAACTTTCCTATGAATTTTAGGGATAATTTGCAATATATAAGCCACCTCAATATTTTTTATTAAAGAATTGTTAATGTCTAAGCTCTTACTAATGCCTTCCAAGTTTAAATACTCTAAATTTTATCATACTTTCAATCCTTGCTTTTACTTTCTTACACAGTAAAAAACAGAGTGTTGATATTAAAAGAAGAGGCTAGAGGAAGAGAAAAAAGGATTGTAACGTAAGGTGAAGTAACATAGTGTGCCCTTTTAATTAATTCAGGATCAACCTTTTTGAAATGGTTCTTTCAGGTTGTTGATCTCTATTGTATTTTACATATATTCTTCTATTTTACTCATTCATCTTTACTAATAAATTTTCAGTATCATTAGTGCACCAAGGGTGTTTGATAATATACCTATCAATTACTGATGTTTGTTTTACTTTTTTATTTTGACTGGTGTATTAAATGATCACAGTTTGAGATAAAATTAAGGGGAGGGGCAGCTGCTGTAAAAGGCATGTTCCATGTTTTGTTTAAAGTTTAATGTCCTTGCTTCCTAATTTTTATTCTATCTCATAATCCTAATCTAAACAAACATATGATTGTTATTTATGGGTCATATGTCTCTTTTTTTTTTCTAGGTGAAGGAGAAAAGTCGAAAGAGAACAGGACATATAATCGTTATTTATGGAAGTTGGATACAAGATTTGATGTTGGACTTAATTAATGTGTAGAATGGCAGTTAAGATGTTGGTATGCTGCCATCATCAATTGTATTGATTCATCTAGATGATTAGTACAAGGTTACACCATGTACCTTTATATTTTGAGTTAAAATTTATATACCGTTAATAGTAAATAATTTTTGCACTATTTTGTTTGTGTTTCCATCACTATAGAGACTCCTCATCTTTGGATATGTTATGTAGTTTCTGTATAGCTTCCAAGCTGTTGACGTGATAATAGCTTTAATGGTTAATTTTCATGAACTATTTGCACACAATCTCATTAACATACTTTGACAGTTGTGATCACATGAAATTTGTAAGCAATTTGTCCAAGTTTGAATCTTTTAATTTTCATTTTAGTATATATATAAGCGGCTTGACAAGCACCTCTTAGTTGTCTTGCCAGCTTGCCGACCAACGGGCATTTTGGTCATTTCACGTTAAAAATTGCAATAAGTGTTAAACCCTTACAATAGTTGTTGCTCCTCTAACTCTGAACAGAGTTTTATGATATGTATAATGTTTTTGCTAAATTCTGTAAGAACATGAAGTTGGACCACAATCGTTTCTATTTTTCATTACTTCGTTGAGCTTCTTTCTCATCTCAAATGACTGTTGAATTTGTCACCATTCTTTTGTTTTGAGATATCAGATTTTAAGATCGGTGAAGATTTCTCCTTCAAGATTCTACTTTTTTATTCTAGATCAACTGAACAACTAATGTAAAGGTATCAACCGAGGCTTTTAACTGACTAAACATATAAGTTCATTATGTATACTTTTCTCATTTGCTCATAAGTAGGTAATTTGCCTTTACATTAGTTGTTTGGTTTACTTATCAGCCAATTTGCCTTTAGATTAGATGTTTAGTAGCTTTTATGTGTCTTTTACTTTAGGATAGCCCTCATTTTATCTTACGTCTTTAGCTGGTCATTTTTTTACCCTGATTCCTTTATATAATTAAGGTTCACAATGTTGAGTTATCAGTGCAACCCTTTAATTTTATCTTTTGTATAAGATGGTTGAGGTTTCGTCGTTAGGATTTTTGCTTTGTTATGTTGTTTTGTGTATTTACTGATGTTACTGTCATGCTGGCTAGAGAAATTTTGTTTTAAGATTACGCTAATCTCTTTTTAAATTCAAATTACTGACAGGTAATTTCCTGTGAAGATTCTGTTAGTGTATTACGGATAAGGTGAGAATACTAAACAAGCCTGACAGTGGACTAATCTTCGATTTTGAATTTTGTTTTGTATGATTGTCTAACCAATTTGCTAAACTAACCTTGTAATCGTTCAGCCGTAAGATTGAAAAGATGATGCACGTAAAACACTAATTTAATTACTGTTTTGTTGTCATTTCATGTTATCAGAATTCTAAATTTGTAATCGTGTATGGACAGAGGTTTTTTGTTGCGTAAATATATAAGATTATTTTGTATGATTTTTTTCATTTTGTGCTTCGATTTGATTATAATTCAATTCGTGATAATCATAGGTATAAAGTTCATATCCATCAGTCATGGACAAAACAATTTGTTAGGAATTTGCCTTAGATTAGTTGTTTAGTTTACTTTTCTTTTGATTAATGTCTGATGGAAGTTCTTTCATGTGATTTGGAGACTTAATGTGGCTTTATTTAGGATTATCCTCATCTTATCTTTAGTCGGGTTGTGACAGTAGCTTGGTTCCCTTTTATGATTGAGATTTACAAGTGTTAAGTTATATATCAATGCAACAGTTTAACTTTGACGTTTTGTATAGGATAGTTGAGGTTTGGATAAACTTAGGTTCGATTGGGATTCGGGCAAGAGGAGTGGACGTTAATCTTCTCTGGTCTCTTTGTTTTGACTCGAGTTTGAAGTCTGTTGTAACCTGTTAAATCCAATTCTGTTTTTCTTGATGTACTTTGTTACTGCTCTTCCTTTTTTAAAAAAATAAAATAAAAAGATTGTTTATGTTTTGGTCGAATTCATTAGGAATTTGTTTAATTGCTAGACATGAGTGACTTTATGGATTCCACTGGTGACGTTTGATTTTCTTGCTATAAACAGGCGGCACAATGGATATTTTATCTTTCCGTTTCTTCTCTTCTTCTGACAGTTGTTGCTCCGTGTATTAGTTATGGTTTCAGGTAAATGAATTGTGGCAGGCATTTGCTAATTCAGTTTTCTCTTAGACTATTTAAAAAAAAGTAAATTTGGAATTAAAGAAAGCATCTCTCTGTTTTGTTATATTACTATCGATTACATATGTATTAATAAGCTTGCTGCCGCACCTTCTTTCTTGGCTTGGTTTGGATGGATGCAAAACTCCATATTGAAATAAATATTGTGAGATCTTAACATCTCTGGCTTCCACCTTCTGCAATTCAATCAAGATGTGATCAGACCAATCACTACTTACCATCGCACATCCTCTGTTGAAAATTGAAATTTTAAAATCAAAGGACAAACAAGTTCCCAGTTTGTTCATCCAAAAGTACATGATGAAGACTTTCAATCTTTCTTACGAAAATGAGGTAATTAACTTTTTGTATTTTTGGCAATTTAACAATCAATAAATATGCTTGACATTTATTTACAATCCTACCTATTGTGATTTAAGTGCTTGAAAAATTATGTAGGAGCATGAATTCCTGTAGTTTATTATTCTGTTGGATGTAGTGTGGTCAATATTATGAGTGCAACGGCAAAAATAGTTCACATCTCGAATTGAAACAATGCCAAAAATAGTTCAGATCTCCAGTTGGAATGAATTACTGATGTAAAAAGTTGCTTGCGAAGCAGGTTGCCGTCGCAACATCTTGCTTCAAAGCACTGGAAACTCCTTAAGCAAAATTATACGTATTGGGTTATCTGATCAATTTTTAGTAATTCTTCGTTTATTAAAACATATGCAATTCACGCTCTCTGTTTCAATGGTGTTTGGATTTGATAACTTTTTCAGAAATCAAAATTCTTCCCCAATTGCCACAAACTGATGCTATTGATCCTTTTCGATATGACATGTAGCAATGTTTTTCTAAATTCTGTAAGAACATGAAGTTGGATCACGATCGTTTTTATTTTTCTTTACTTCGTTAACCTTCTTCCTCATCTCAAATGCGTGCTGGGTCTGTTACCATGGTTTTGTTTCGAGATATCAGATTTTAAAATCAGTGAAGATTTCTCCTTCAAGATTCTACATTTTTACTGGATCAACTAAACAAACATGGCATTCAATATGGAAGTTATAAGTTAGTCTTGTAGGCTATATTGTTGTCCGAAGTCCAGATATATACCAGTACAAAATATAGACACATTCTTCAAATTTTTATTAATGTTCTAATTTTTGTATAATATTAGCCTGAAATATTCTAAAATGGAGCTATATGCTAAGTCGGGATTCATATGACTGACCCCAACTTGAGTTTGGGATTGAAACATAGTTATTCTTATTATGTGCATTTCGAGTTCTATGGTATTACCTAATGAAATTTATTCATCGCGTGATTGACTTCATCCTCTATCAGCTGGCAGAAATTGTCAACCAAGGAAAATTGGTCTCAGAAACTCGATTCATGTCATATGGAGATAGACGAGCAAGGACTGAGGCTGGAGTTACTTCAGCGCTGCTTGAATCGACCCTTCTAGGTGGGCATCGAAAATCTTGGAATGCTTGAGAGTAGACAAAGCATCATTCCTTCGACGTGCAGGTAATGTAGAGAATAAGAGAAATACGACTAAACTTATACCATTATAACAGTCCGTTCACTTCTACCTCACTTGGAGTTAACTATAACAAAAATTTACCCAAAATATATCATCATATATGCACATTGTAGTACACCTTATGCCTTCCAAACCAAACTATTTTTTGCTTCATCTTTTGATTTCAGGTACTTTAACTCTGTGGATAACACTCTGAGAACATGCCATAGCTGTGATGAAGACGATTACACAACATTTCATTGTACTTCAACTAAACGTAATTAGTGAAGAAAATGCACCCAACCCCATCTACGAATCAACCTAAGAATAACATATTGTATCTCCTTTTACAAATTTACGATAATACTTTGCTCATGTTGGGCCCGGGCATCGCCCGGGCTTATCTCACTAGTTATACTAAAAGTGGGAAGAATGTTAGGTAAAAGTTAGATTACCATTTTGTTCCTATATCAAATACAAATACTATGAAGCATCTAATAAATTGTTAATTAAATAGTAAATTTAATTACTACAAGGGAGAGTTACACATTAAGCCAACATCAAATTTATCAATTTTTTTCGGTTACAATTTAGTCATGTTGTATGGTTATAACTTATAAGTAATTATTATTATTATTAAGAAGACAAAAAGACTCCTAATTAAGTAGGAAACTGATGGACATTTTTTTTTTTTCTTTTCATCTCCCCTCACATAAGGTTTTCCTATTTAAAGTCACCTAGAAAGGGAAATGAATTGCAAATCTCATATCTGATCTTCTTACTAAAGTATGTTAATGTCAATTCTCTCTTATAAATTAAGAGTCATTTTCTCATCTTTGGTATACCATCTCTTTCTTCTTTTTTGATTTAATTTTTGGTCATAGTCATAGACCGCAGAAGAAAAGTTGTTATCAATTTTTGTAGAATTGTTAAGGGCAATAACATTATTTTAGTATTTGGATCGAAGACGTTATAATTGATTGAGTGATTAATTGTTAAGAATGTTTGGAAGAAAATAATTCTTTTTTTTTTATCATGTTGTATGAATTACAACAAAATAATGAATTATTTGTACTTTTAAAAAAAAATGTAAAGTGCTTATAGTGATATGACCATTTGTAAGTGATTTTTGTTTTAGTTTTAAATGTTCTTTTATAATGTATTATTTTCTTTTCCTTTTTAGTTAAATATGTTCTCTGCTTATATAAAGAAATTTGTGTCTAGATTACAATTAAATAGATATTATTTATTTAGACTTTATATAATTATTGGCATGGAACATGTACAATATTATAGTTCTTATTTCCAAATGAAATTAAAAATTATCTTAATGAAAGATTAGATATTTCATTATATGCATATCATTTGTGTTTTACATGGATAATATGAAATATTTAGCAAATATGTTAAATGACTATACATGCATTTTTAATCAGTTCATTATCTCATGAATCAATATATTGCCTCTTTAATTAATAATAAAGAGATCTAAAAGTATAAAGTTCATTATCAATGATCCATATAAAATTAGATAACTATTTTAATTTTCAAACAAACACTCTTACTCTAACAATTATATGTGTAACACTAACTGGTAAATATTCTTCCTATATCCACCATCATTTATACTTTTTAGTGCAACATAAATCCTATAAATACTTAACATTTACAAGTCAAACATTATAATAAGATGTCTAAGGACTTATGTGGAGCATGATTGTCAAATGCTATAAGTTTATAGTAATGGTACACTTGACTACACGCGCGACACGCATACCCAAAAACTAGTCTATATATAAGTGGATCTCCTTAAGGATCAATAATATCTAGTAATTTTACTTTATTTTCTCAAAACAACTCAACCATGGGGGATCTATATATGGCCTATGCTTACACATTTATTTGCAGCCTTCTGAGGGCACTCATTGGTGAGGTTTTAATTACTAGTGGGGGCGGAGTCAATTTTTAAAGTTCATAAAATTAGGATTTTCATCCTTTTAAATTGTTGAATTGATCGAAATTGATAATTAATATATATCAAATGAATTTCTTAAGACAAATATAGAATTTCAATCAAAATTACTGAGTTCAGTTGAATCCATATTTTGTCAATAGCAACAGAGAACTTTGTCAACCAAATGTGGATGACAAATGTGCTAGACCCACTAGCCCCCAATCTTGTTCCAAGTTTTCTTCAAACCATTCAAACACTGTGGAACCTACGACATCACCTAGCTCCATATCCAAACATGCACAAGTTAGTGCAAACTCCATTCTTCACTCCTCTGGAGTTGATCAATGCCAATCCACTCCTCTTTTCTTGGCAACCCTTGCATGTCCAGCAGTGTTTGTCCCTACGATGACACAAAGCATGGCCCCAATGAACTTTCCCCCTTCCCACAACTATGGACCTTCAAGACTCAGGAAAAACTCGGGCCTCGTTCACTGAAATATTAAGTCTCAGAAACTCAACCCTTATGGATAGTTTAGAGATTCAAACTGTAATTGTATCTCATCAAAGTAACAAGCAAATTCACAAACTAATTAGTATATCATTTCAAATGAACCAAATATGATAAGAGTTGCTCGGAAACTAAGAAGCCTTAGTTCCGACTCAAAGATTGTAAACCAAATATATGTCAATAAATGTACATTATATTACATGAAAAAAAGGTCATTTTAGGACCATGGCATATAATGACTTTTTATATTTGTTGAGTTATAATCGTGACACCTTAGGGTTTTTAACCGATTCACTCACATTCTTGATGTCGATATATGTTTTAAAGGATATTCAATTATAAAATAAGAACAAAAAAATTTGAATACCTAATTTTAAGGATAAACAATGTGAAATATGCCGTTAGGTTTCTAGGATATCTGTGAAAATTAATTTATATAATTGGAGTACAATTCTTCCTATTTTAATGGGGTGGAAAACAATTATATTCTTAGAATACTACTCAAATTAGTAAAAAGCATACTTAATTATTGCTTCTGTATTTTGTGGCAATTACTGGTGCACTTAGGCCATATAGGTGTTATCACGGTCATTATATTTAAGTATGAATATTTTATTCAAACAAATAACTTAATTTTAGAATGTATATTATTTTTAGTACAACAAATTAAATCGTCAATAAAAAATAATACCAACATAATTTGTATTCAAATCAAACGATACTCTAGTAGACGAGTTAAATTAGGAAAAAGGATACTTATTCCTCAAAATGTCTGGTTTTTAATTATGAAAAATTGTGCATAATGACAAACTATTAATTGAAAATAAATAATATAGCTACTGTTTCATTTATTTCCTTTGAGTAGCTATAGTTTGGCATTTCTTGCTACTGACGGGTCCCACAAATTAAAAAAAACGGAAGTCGTTTCCTTTATACAATTCACTTCATCTCTTTCCACTCTCCCATACCCTTCAATTTCTCCTAAATTCTCTCCACAAAATTAGTTTAAATTTCAAATCTTCACTACTATGCGATTTCAAAAAATTTAGGTACCACCAAAACCTCTAAATCGACTTTTTTTCCAATTTTTTCCTTATTTCTTTAACTTTCATATGAAATCATAATCCATACATATTTTTCACTTATACAATGGATGAACATTTTCCTTGGGTCTAACTCAGAGGAGAGGTTGCAGGTTCAATAGCCAAATTCAAAGAAATTAAAGACACAGATCCAAATTTAAGAATGACCGAATCAGAATGGGTGAAATTAGTGCAAAATCGAAGAAATTGTTGAAGGAGGTGACAAAGATCAGTACGATGCTAGTTCAAGTAAGAAGAGGAAAGGAAAAAACAATTGTATATTAGCCATTAGGTTAATATACAGACTTATTGTATAAAGCAATTATATATTAGAATTGTTTCTTGCTCATTGGAGCAAGATGAACATGAAGAAGTTCGGGTATTTGTATAATCATTAATTTGTATGTGTTACAATTGTATATTAGTCTCTGTAAATTTTTGCCCTATATCTGTTTGTTTATACAAACTTATTGTATAAATAGCGATAGTTATTATAACAATTTTACCATATATACAATATTAACAATTATACAATTGAAATGTTTTGTATAATATATAATATCCACATAAAACATGTTTATGTTATATTCAGATAAAATTAATGTTATACAGAATGACTATATGTACTTTTTATATGTTTATTTATACATATCTGTATTTTTTTAGCCATTAGGTTTAATATACAAACTTTCTCCATTAATAAAAGTACAATAATCTCACTATATATACAATATAAATGATTATACAATTGAAATGTGTTGTATAATGTATAATCTTATTTATAAAACTTGTATAGGATAAATTGAATTAAATATTATTTTATACAATTCGCTAACTGTATTTGTGTCATATTTATACACAGTAAGTCATAGTTATGTATATATGTATATTTGAGTAAAACTGTATATGTATTATTTTTTAGGGTGTTAAATTTCTAGGCAAACGTGTACTCAGTTACAATGGAGTCACTACTGATGAAGAAGTCATAGAAGGAAAGAGATCTTTTTGCGTGAGTTTAGCGATTGTCTTCCTTTTTTATAACAGAATTTACAGCCTTTTATTAATTTTATTTAGAAAATAAAATTGTATATAGCTTCGAATGAATCCTGAAATATACAGATTAATAGTTCCATAGCAAACATAAAATTTGCAATGAAGCGTAATTATGCAAACTATAGCTATAAGATTTTTATGTTTGCTATATGTGAAAGTTGCTCTTTTAATTATTTGATTACTTTATGCTAAAAATTGCAAACTATTATGGGCTTGTAGCATTATGGGCCAAACTTGCAGTTCCATATGGACTTGATTTCCCTCAAGCCCATTTTATGAAACCCTAGCTCCCTTATAAACCTAACAATCCGTTTTCTTCATCTTCTCACACACTCTCTCTAAACCCTAGCTGTAAACCTAATACCTTACAATCATGGCGGAGAGAGGAGGAGGGGAGAGAGGAGGATTCGGTCGTGGGTTTGGAGGACGTGGTGGTAGAGGTGGAGACCGCGGTGGAAGAGGCCGTGGCGGCCGTCGTCCACGCCGTGAAACAGAGGAGGAGAAATGGGTTCCGGTGACAAAGCTAGGAAGGCTCGTGAAAGATGGAAAAATCAAGTCACTTGAGCAAATCTACCTTCACTCACTCCCAATCAAGGAGTTTCAAATCATTGATACTCTTATCGGACCATCTCTCAAGGATGAGGTGATGAAAATCATGCCGGTTCAGAAGCAGACCCGTGCCGGACAGAGAACCAGGTTTAAGGCGTTTGTTGTCGTCGGTGACGGTAATGGTCATGTTGGTTTGGGTGTTAAGTGCTCGAAGGAAGTAGCTACTGCTATTCGTGGAGGAATTATATTGGCTAAGCTATCAGTGATTCCAGTGAGGAGAGGTTACTGGGGTAACAAGATTGGGAAGCCACACACTGTGCCTTGCAAGGTTACAGGGGAAATGTGGGTCTGTTACTGTGAGGATGGTGCCTGCTCCTCGTGGTGCTGGTATTGTTGCTGCTCGTGTCCCCAAGAAGGTCCTTCAGTTTGCTGGTATTGAAGATGTCTTCACATCTTCTCGTGGATCCACCAAAACCCTTGGAAACTTCGTTAAGGTTTGATCTTTTAACAGATCTTGCAAATATCATTATTGTTAATTGTGTGATGATTCTTTTGCATGTATGTTCTAGTACTATAGCTTAAGAATTGATGCGTATAACATTATAATTGAACAAAAAAGTTAATTTGACTATACATTTTGTTTAAAATAGCCAAGATTAAATATAACTTTTTTGAAAATAGCCATGAATTTTTATGTTAATAAAAAAATGGTCTTTCCTACAAGAAAGTTATATCTATATCAATATTTGGCTACAAAGTTCCCAAATATTAGAAAAAATTGCAGTGGAACTTGGTAGATTATTACAGAGATAGTGACAATTGCTAGCCTTATAGTTCCAAATCTTGTCATTGTCCAGTGCACAATTGTTTAGTCTAGTTCCGAAAGTATTGATGTATTAAGAGTATTGGTTAAATTGGGACAGTGTGTTGTGATTAAATACAGTGTTGAAATTGGGACAGTGTGTGTTGTGATCAAATACAGTGTTGAGCAAGTCAAATTGTGGGATACGAGCTGTACCATTATCAATTCTTACCATTTCCTGCAATACTTGTGCTGCAATGTGGGATAAGTGCTTTGTTCTTAAAAAGTTATAAAATGACTCTTATGTAGAGGGTGTTTGGATTGGCTTATCGTCGATCTGAACACCATCTTAGACCAGTATAACTCAACTTTTTGCTGTAACCAGCTACTATTTTTATCCAAAACAGGGGTGACCATGCCTGTATATCATAAAACGTATTAGATTTCTTTGTTGCTCATTTACAATATATTTGCTGTTTGTGTAGTGGATGTGTTTGAGTCTGATGCCACTCATATTATGTATGTAGGCGACATTTGATTGTTTAATGAAGACCTACGGGTTCCTGACCCCAGATTTCTGGAAAGAGACTCGCTTCACCAAATCTCCATTCCAAGAGTACTTTGATATCCTGGCAAAACCTGCCAATAAGGTGATTGTCTACGCCACCGAAGAGGCAGCACCTGAGAGGGTTGAGGCTTGATTCATTAGATGTTATGTGCTCTGTTGTTTTGTTCTAGTAGTTTTCTTTATTATGAAATGTTAGTATTCTAAATTTTGACTCTTGTTCTTGAGGGATATTTTTCGCAGACTTTCAAAAGATAATGTTCCTTGTTTTGGTTTGTTTTCAACAATATATATGAAGTTTCTTAATTGATCTCATCTTTTTACTGGATTAGTTCTCTTATCAGCTGACATGATAGCATGTTTCATTTTACCAGAAGTATGATTATTGTGTGGTTTGTTAAATTCTACTTGAAGAAATTTGGAAACTCAATTCACTTTTTTATTTGTAGTTGAGAATTGGTTATACTGTTTTGCACTATTGCTAAAGATTTTGGATCTTGATGTCCTATCATAATTCCATTGCTTATTTGTAATTGTAGCAATGTGATTCATAAAAATAAATTCTGTTGTACTAGCTTCTTTTTTACAATTGAAATTTCTGATGTGATTAATACTCTTGTAATTAAGCTAAGTCATGTTTAAATCTTGTCAGGTTAAGTGTCATATTTGTACTTCTATATTGAAAAAGGCTTAATATTATCTTTGTATTATTGGCTCTATTTATTCATGGAATATTTTTTATTTCATTTTCTATTTTATATAGGTTTACTCCTTCCAAGAATTTAATACTCCCTCCGTTTCAAAAAGAGTGATTTGGTACGGAGTTTTAGAAAAAGAGGTCATTCTTTTTGAAATAAAGGGAGTACTTCCCTTCACTCCATAGGCCTTTTCTGAAAGGATAAAAGCCTTCTATTTATGTCAAATGACCTTCTATAAAATCCTTTTTGATTTTTTTATGTATTGATTTAGTGTCAGTTGGGACATCTATTGTAATTATTTAAGGGCATCAATGTAGAGGTATCTATTTATAATTAATTTATATTTATGAGACGTTGGATTAGTTCCCTTAATATTTTTAAGAGAAAATTGTATATAATAGCAAACTATTAATTCAAATTAAATGTTATAAATATAGTTTGATTTAATTGTACCTCATAGCAAATTGTTGTTATTTCACTTCTCTCCTGGTGAATCTCGCTCGCCACTCTCATTCTCTCCCTCACCTCTCTCGTTTTTTATACAAACGCAAGTGTATAAAGTGCATTTGTGTTTGTATAAAGCGAGAGAAAATTGTATATATACATATATTTTCGTTCCCTTCTCCCAGATCTCACTCCGCCTTCTCCCAGATCTCGCTCTGCACTCTCCCAGATCTCGCCTCTCTCACTTTATACAAAAAACGCAAATTGTATAAAATGCGTTTGTGTTTGTATAAAGTGAGAGAAAATTGTATATATACATATATTTTCGTTTCTCTCTCTCCCCCTCCCAGATCTCGCTCGCCACTCTCCCAGATCTCGCTCTCTCACTCGCCTCTCTCACTTTATACAAAAACGCAAATGTATAAAATGCGTTAAAATTGTATATATACATATATTTTCGTTCCCAGATCTCACTCGCTCACTCGTCTCTCTCACTTTATACAATTGATCTTTTTGTATATGTATACCAAAACAGATTATACAACTGTTTTTTTGTATATGTATAGTGAATTATACATATATATGTTTGCTATGGAGCGCAATTATGCAAATTTTGCTATAGCATACAAATATGAATTTTGTGTTTGCTATATTTGAAATTTGCTCTTTTTTTAAACATGTTTTCAATCTATTTTAATTTACTCAAGTTATTCATTCGTTATCTAATCTAAGGTCTCATTTTTTTCTTTCAGTTACACTAATTTATTTTTAAAAATATGGAAGAGTTGTCTCACGAGTCACGTATATATTATTTTTAAATTTTCATTAAAAAAATTTTTGAAGTAATTTACTCACCACTTGTCTGGTCTAACTTTGATCTTCTTATTGATTGATTTTCTTCTTTAGATTTATAAACTAAAAACATGTCAAAGGCTTCATCTTTAATTCTTAACAAATATATTTTTGTATATTCAAAAACAAAATCATCTATAAAAGTGTGACGATGCTTATACACTCGATATATAATAGTGTATAAGAGGTGCTTATAACATTTTTATTCTATAATACAAATTTATATAAAATTGTGTTCCGTCAGTAATTTTTCCTTATAAAAATGCAAAATGAAAAAGCTTTTTGGGGTGAGAGAGGCTCGAACTCTCGACCTCAGGATTACTCAGAAGCTATGAGACCTACGCGCTAGCCAACTGCGCCACCACCCCTTTATGCTAATAAACTGAAGGCTTAAATCATCTACTGCCCCTTGAAGTTGTCCATATATTTCACTTACACCCCTTAACTAGGGCTAGTACCTATTTAACACCTAAATTGTTCAAAATGTATACCTATTAAACACAAAATGCTGATATGGCAGAAAAAGTGTTTTTCACTTTCCTTTGGAGCGTGAAGATTTCTAAAATCGTATTTTTTTATTTTTTTTTCAAGAAAACTTCACTTTTTCTTCTTCCATTGATTCTTATCATCGTAAATGACTTGAACGATTTAAAAAAAATATTTTTTAAACCAATAATTTTTTTAATCGCAAAAAGAAAAATCCCCCCACCCCCGCTTTCGGTCGTCTTCTTCACCTCAAAGACAACTGTATTGGATCTTCAAAAACGAAAGAAGAAAGAAGATTTTTGGACATTGGAGTAAAAAATTTAGCCGATAGCTCCATTTCCGGCCATCTTCAAACAAACATCACCACTCAAAATTAAAATGTAAACCCATTTAACTTATAAAAATAATATCAAAGAATTCGATAAAATTAATTTGAGTCCTCTTGATTTCTCTTTTGCAATCGATTTTGAAATAATTATCCGTCAACAAACTCCGTTTCTTCATCACTCTTGTATGTGTCTCTCTCTATATATTTCTCTTACGTATTAGGTATGAATTTTTTTTTAAAAAATAACTGAATCGGTAAATAATTTGATAAGATATTGAGTTTCATTATGGTTTAGAAATGAAATGTTGCAGGGATTAGGGAAGAAGATGAAGAAGAAAGGCCGGGTAGCGTTGGGGTGGGGTAGCATGGGTTGGGTAGTATGTGTTTTTATTTTCAATATTTTTATATATAAGAAAAAAAAGATTGAAAATGTATTTGAAATAAATTTTATTTTTTAAAGTTTAAAAATTATTTTTTATAATTTTTGGGGCCCACTTGCCACATGTCGCCTTTTCATTAAGCATTTTGCAATGTCATCGAGAGTGTGTCACACACACTTTACATTTTTTGCTGATTACCGAAAAGTGTCTAATAGGAATAAAGTTTAAATAGATAAAAGTGTTCAATAGGTACTAGCCTCAGTTGAGATGTCTAAGTGAATTATGCGGACAACTTTAAGGCGTCACAGATGACTTAAGCCTAAATTGAAATTTCGTTACTCTAGCAGTGACTTATATGTTTATGCTGACATTCTACATCCTTTAGTATTTCAATTTTTTTAAAAAAAGTTAATTGAAAAGAACGTAATACTCCAAGCATATTCTTATTTAGTTTCCTTTTAAATAGTTTTTGAATGTAAGGTGTATAAACTGAACTATATCAAATGTGTAGTTAGATATAATTTTATCAAATACTTCCAAATAGATGAAAGAGAAATTTGGATTCCTCTTTCAAACTGAAAGATTTACATATTTTAGGAAATGATTTTAGCTGAATTACCATATTTGAAAAGATTAATGAGAGATTTAAATATTTTAGAGTGCGATTTTAGCTCAATTGCCATATTTGAAAAGATTATGTCACATGATTTACTCAAATTAGTTATTTTGTTTTTATAGTTTCTAGTCATATTTGTTGAAAATATGATTAATACATTATAGGAAAAATTGTATGAAATAGCAAATTATTAATTCAAATTAAATGTTATAGTCATAGTTTATTTATTTGTAATTCGCAGCAAACATCCCATTTTTTTGTCATCTGGTTCGATATACAATTAGCCATTTTTGGTATACAATTATCCATTCGGTATACAAATGTATAAAATGTGTTTGTGTTTGTATAAAGTAAGAAAAAAGTGTACATACAAATTTTTCGATTATATAGAAATGTGAAGCCCTGGACGACCAAGGGCAGTTTTGTCAATTTAATAAAATTTCAAGCTTAATGTAAGTGTACATTGTGCATTGAGAGTATTGAACATTCCAAAAAACCAGCCAAAATTTATGTAATTTCCAATGTATCCACCATTAAGTTGTGGATTCTAATTGTCACATGTGTACCAACACAGTGGGAGGAGTAAAAGAAATCAATGCAAAGTTAAAACATGGACCCCATTTTTTGATTCACCTCAAAAGTCTATACATTCACGACCACACATTTAAAAAAAAAAAAAAAAATTCTCAATTTGATTTTGTATATACGTATTAGAGTGTTATTAATTTGAATTCTTATTTATTTTTGAATGTACTTATCACTTTTAATGAGACTTTTTTCATATTCAAAATTTAAATTCGAGGCCTTTTAATCATTTTCTTTCTTAATGTGGTTCGGTCATGAAAATATAGTTTTTATTTATTAAAAAATATATACTTAAAGTCGTGTTTGGTCAAATTTTATATAAAAAATATAAATATATTTTTTTAAAAGGCATAATACATAAATGTGTCATTTAACTTGGTTTCATTTGACATCAATGCCCTCCAATCTTGGATGTGCATAGTAGACGCATAAATTTGTATAGAATTGAACAAGTAGACACATGTGTCCTACTTGACGTCCTACGCGGCGATATAATTCATGTCCTATGCGACATTCTATGTGGTGTCCTACGTGAATTATGTCTCGTAGGACACGTGTGTCTACTTGTTTAACTTTATATAAGTTTAAATGCTAACATGTGCACACTCGAAGTTAAATGTCATAGATGTTAAGTGAGGTCAAGTTAAATTATATATCATATCTTTTTAAATATGGTCTACATTCCTCATTTTCTAAAAATTACTTGATTAATTTTCCTGAGACATACAACTAAATTGCACTAAAAGAGTAATATATCAAAATAAATAATCGTATAATGTCATAGATTATTTCTCATATAAGAACTACTATACACTATTACAAAAAACAAATCCAATTTATTTTTTTAAAAAATTAAGTTGAATTTGTGTTAAGTTATTGATTTTGCAAATAATATTTGATTATTTGAATATGTTTTTCTAAAATAAAATAAAATATGAAATATAATTAAAATGGAGCCATTTTTATAAAAAATAATAATTTAGGATAAAATTTGATTAAAAAAATATAGTTAAAATATTAAAAAAGTTTTGAATGTTTTTCAAATTTCATATACAATTTTAAGGTATGTTTGTAATTTTTATAATTCGACGTTGATTTTCAAATAAATAAAGTGAAATAAAAAGATTATCTATTTCTTTGTGTTCATTTATTTTTCATATTTATAAAAAATAAATAATCAAATATAATATTTATTATTTTAAGAAATAAGATACAATTTAATTTTCTTTTTCATGGTTATACTACTTTAAATGTGAAAAGTGATAATGTGGTTAAGAAAAAGTAGAACACAAATGAGTAAATAAGATTAATTCACTCAAATTGTTTGTTGAATTATTATCATTAGATGAGTAAAAAAACTATTAAATTTAAATTAACTTTTTAAATCGAATGTGTATGTTTGGCATTTTGTTAAAATAACCATTGGATCATATGATATTGTAGTGTTAATTAAAACAATTTAAATAAGTTATATTATTTGATAAAAATAATAATATTTTATTATAAAGTGTGTATTTTATTATCATTTTACTATCGTTTTTATTAGAAAAAATATTGATGACAATTTTTCTTTTCAAAAAACTAATTAAATACTTATAATACATTGGAACCGCTGATATATTTATCATTGTAAATTGTAATATTGGGCCCGTTAACAATCCTTTTCATATCTAGTACAAATACTTATATTTTTGTGCTATACACTTATAATTATACAAAATAAATCTTATTATACAAATTACAATGTATAAATGAATTTATACAAAACTAAACAATTTGTATAAAATTGGATGTATCTAGCGAATTATACAAATCAAAAGCTCTATAGCAAACATAATATTTGTTATGAAGCGCAATTATGCAAAATATAGCTATAACATACAGTTATAATATTATGTTTGATATATGTGAAAGTTTGTATATCAAACACAAATTATTGCTAGAGATTGTAAATAGAAAATTTGTAGCTAATGAGGTCTAATAATGGTCAAACGTGAGTTGTTTTTGAAAATTCCTCTATAAGTAATACTACAAGGACAAGTTGCATATTTGGCCCATTGGCCAAAATATTTATTTTTCTAGTTAAATATATAAATTTTTATTTTTATTTTAATCAGAAGTGTATATTTTATGTATATCACATTAGAATATGAATAAGAAAAATTTGAAAATGTCAATATTTTGACATTTAATAAGACCGCTTAGCCACTCTTTCAATATTTATTAAAAATGTCATATATATATATATATATATATATATTTATAT
>NW_006239353.1:25526-30600 GCF_000226075.1 Solanum tuberosum
TATATATATATATTTATATATATATATATATATATATATATTTGTTGAATATTATTTTGATGGATGACTATACACTACAACAAAAGAGATATATAGTGACTATAGATTTTCCTTTTAGTGCAATTGAGTTAATGTTACTGCGTGTAGAGTCACCTAAGTGTTAAGCGGCATATATATATATATATATAGTGCTAGTTATAAACACTCATATTTACTATTATTACAAAATATAATATAATGGTAATTATATTAGCATCACTAATTAAATACTTACTGCAAAGTTCTTTATTTGTTGTAGTGATATAATATAATTTTCCCCATTTTATTTTTATTTTATTCAAACAGTGTAGTTTTCCCATACTAAAAGGCCAATGCTAAATTAAAAACGTTCTTGAGAAAAGTATATAGTACAAACAAGACCTATATTGTACAATGATCTTGAAAACAAAAACAAAAAATTCTGTATTTTGTTGTCTTCATTGAGAGTTGTTTGGTTTTTGCCTAATAAAATATGTCCACATTAAACTTTTTTTCCCTCTCAACTCTAATTATTAATTAGTAACCTCGATAAATTAAAATATTTTTTCACGTTTAATTCATCCGTGACAATATATAGGTAGCTTACGCACCTTCTACTCTTTTGTCATATGCATCGCAAGAGAACCTCCTTTATCGAAATTTTTTAAAGAGTAAATAAAATAAATTAATCACAACTTTTTCTACATGTATAGAATTTCATTTGAATCCCTTAATAAACTCCCATTTTTTTTTTGGTATTTCTGAATTCTTTTTGAATCCTGATCTGTCTCGATTCTTATTCGTTACTTTTAATGATTTAGATATTTTTCATATTTATTGTTATGTTACAATATTATGTAAAAAAATGTTAAGAGATTGAATTTGAGTATCTTCCATAGTATTTAAAGATAGATACAAAAATTCTCCTCTCTTCTTACTAAGAATAGTTCACTTTACATATTATATTCTACTTCCAGTCTATAACATATAGACAAATTATGTAACACACGGTTTGTTATAAATTAAAGAATCAAAATTCCTCAAACTCTTTTGTTGATCGATATCAAGAGCACTTTCATTTCTTTGTCTGACGCACTATTGAATGGTCTTTTCATGTAATGACTAAATGTGTTGGATATATCGATCAACAACGTCAGACATATTCGATGAAATATTACAATTATTTACTTCAATCGACAATAAATAAGCTAATAATTCTTGTTCTCTAGGCACTCTAGCATAATATAGTCAAGTAGCTTTAACGATGTTTCTTTGAGATATATACTACCAAAAATCCAAATCAATAATTAGTTTGAATTTTCTAACTTTAATTTAAATACAGTGTGTCGACAAGTATAGCAGAAAAAATTTGTACGTACCATAAATGACAACTCAGTACTAATTAGATTGTCGTGGTCCAAAAATAAATAAACATATTTATATACCTTAGTTATTATATAGTACTAATTGTAGTAGTACTTTTGTAGTTTTGGTTTATGGCTTGGAAGTTCAATTAGGTCAGTATGATGGATGATTTCTTGCTACTCTGGAATGCATTAATCATTCACAATTAATGAGATCAAACATTTAATTTCTTTAAATAATAATAATAAAAAAAGACCTAGTACTGCAGGCCACATATTATTATGTGAAATTTAAGAAAATAAGTTTGAAATAGGGAATCAATCTATCACTTCATCTTATTCTCTATCTTTTTCTTTATAACGTTAATTTGCTTAATTTACATATTTACATCGAATCTTGCATGTCGAAGTATGTATTTCTATGTGTGATCATTTCATCTAAAAATTTACGTCATCGAATAAAATAAATTTTTATTTACTTAATTATATTTTCAACATGCCTTATCATTTGCGTTGCTGGTTGTTTTTTTAAAAAAAAAATACATGAGCCAATTACGTGGAGATTATTTTTTATGATGATTGATGAGTAGCGATGATATTTGATCCTAGTGTGCCTCTACCTGCTCTGATTCCATGTAAATAAATGACTTAGCTTGTAGATAATGTAACTTCTAATTAAGTTTAGGACTCGTGCTTAGAGCTTGAATTCGTTAAGGGTTAAAATTATGTTTGATTAATAACTAAGTTGAGTCTTCAATCGTAATCAATTTAGCATGGACCAAATTGTCAGATAATAAATATGCGACATTAAATTATGTAATTATAGTAAAAAAATCATGTCGATCTACCAATCCACACATTTTACACGCTTAATTAGTAAGAATGTTTTCCTGTATTAAAAACTGTTTATATAATTAATTAAATAAATAGAGGAAAGGTTTCAATTATACACAACTTCATCAATAGTAACTCAAAATTAATATTATTTGATTTGAGTCTAGCTCGCACAATCTCAAAATATGTCAATAAAATCTAAGATTTGCTTATATTTTCAGTATCTCTTTTGTGTTTCAATGATTTGAACTTTGCCTAGAATATTACGTCTACTCACTCCTATTAGAGTTGATCTTTCAATATAAAAAAATGCATTTTCAAATATTGCATTAAATCTCTAACATATCAACTGTAGAAAGAACGTGCCAATGTTGAGTATCAATATCTTTTCATGAAATCTCTTAATCATTTGACGATTTTAATAAAGATGTTTATCCTAGGAATTACAAAAATCTGGAAACATAAATGATTTTAAAAATTGTAAAAACAGTTAAGTGATTTTGTCAAAAATTAAAAGTTGCTAATAATTAAAAGACTTTTTCTCAAGTATTGTTAAAGCGTAGCTTAATTGTTAGTGACAACAATAATAACATATTTAGTGTAATTTCACAAGTTCAGTTTAGACATTTTCATTGACATTGTGTCACATGAGCTAGCCTAACAATAGCACGACTAGGTCAAAACGAGCACGATCGTCATTAAAATTTCTTATTTCGTAGGCATGTTTTAGAACATTTTTGTTCGAAAAATGGCTTTTTAGTACTCAAAATGTTCTGAGAGTACTAAGTACCAACTTTAGAAGAATATATATATAGGACATATATAGAAGTTTCTAATGAATTTTAACCAATTAATTAAAGTTGAAGTGACTATAATCCAGTTATTTCGTGTCAACAATTTTATTCATGAACTTTTAATTATAATTTCAAGAAAGTGTTAAAAGTGGAAGACACGATCATTACTTGAGATTTCCATTTTATTTTCTAAATGTAGTCCAGCCAATATTACACCAGATATATAATTAACTACCCACATGGATAGCAATTAATTTATGTTTGGTAGAAATATAACATAAATAATAATTGGAGCATTACTATAACAATAACATATTCATTGTAATCGCACAAATAATCAAATCTGACTTGGGAGAGTGGTGTATATAAGACAATAAATTCAAGTAAAAAAAGAAAAATACAATTTTGAAGCAGTCATGTTGAACATAATTAATGATCAAGAAGAGATCAACAGTAGCAATAACACGTAGTACAATATTGTATGATCGAAACAAAGAAAATAACATTTACGGATAATTTTTTTTTTTAAAAAAACAAGTATATGAGTAATATAACAATATTGATAAGGAAAATTAGATAACGCCCCACTGATTGTTAACTTTCTATTTTAATCCTAATTGATTGTTATATTCTTCTATCTAGGATTATGTCATCGATAAAAGATAGTTGAAAACATATTAACTATGATGAAGGAAATTAGTTTAGGTTTTTATGGGAGAAGTTTTTTTAGGTGAAAAATGAAGTAATTATAATATGCACAGGCTTTAATTTAGCTTTATAAGCACCAACTGGAATTGAAAGCTGCTTTGCAAAGAATGAGTAAAGATAAGAGAGAAACACAATTGTTTCTTTTGAGGTGGAGAATTAATAATTGAAAATGAAATATCAACCCCATCTATATATAAGTGGATCTCCTTGAGGAACAATAATATCTAGTAATTTTACTTTATTTGCTCAAAACAACTCAACCATGGGGCTCTATATATGGCCAATGCTTACACATTTATTTGCAGCCTTTTGAGGGCACTCATTGATGGGGTTTTAATTACTAGTGGGTACCAAAGGCGGAGTCTGATTTTTGAAGTTTATGAATTTGAGATTTTTATCCTCTTAAATTGTTGAACTGATCGAAATTGATAATTAATATATATCAAATGAATTTCTTAAGACAAATACAAAAGTTCAATCAAAATTATTGAGTTCAGCTGAATCCATATTTTGAAAGCTAGCTTAGCTCCTATATGGGTATCTTTCATTGGCTCCTTTTGCTCGCCAAATTAAAATTTTACTTTAATTTTATACGTTGATTGTTTGTTTACAGTTATATTATTCTTTTTTTTAAAAGTCAGTTATATTAATACTTATATTGATGGTAATTGATTAAGTGGAATAGATACCTTGAAAAATAATAGTCGTTTAATTTTCTTCACACCAATATTAAACGAAGTGCAGATCGTTTGTGAGAATTGTTTTTTATTTCAAACATTTTGCTACTGTCAATGTAGCGTGCAAGAATCAATATTCCTTCATTTGTTATGTCAAACTTCACCTCCATTGTCTGATACATGAAATAATGTGAGATATCTCAAGTTAATTTTAATTTTAAATTTTATACTATGTCAGTTAATATTATAAATTTATCTTTAGATTAATTTATAATTTTAATTAAACACAGTATAAATGTTATCCAAACTCAATTCTAAATATATCATTTTATACCATTCAATTTGATATTATTTTATTTCACCTACTGAACAGAGTATATTAATCCAAAAATTATAATCATAAGATAATTTAATATCCGAATCAAGCAACCCTTAAGAGACATATTATACATGATACAAGATAAAAATAAATTATAGAGGAGACGAATGTTGATAGCACGTATTAAGGTCTGTCAGAACCATTTTTAATTATTGGGTAAATATGTCTTGCAGAAAAGAACAATAAATCAGTATTGCTATAGCTTGGGCCTCTGTTATAGTGATTTAGTTACTATTTTCTTTTTTACAATTGGTTTGTCTTTTATTATTTATTTTGTTCGTTTAAAATATATATATATAT
>NW_006239353.1:31462-51987 GCF_000226075.1 Solanum tuberosum
TTGGATATATATATATATATATATATATATATAGTAACTTTTAAAATTTTAATTTTTCATATAGTATCGTTAGATCACTATATTAAACAATATTTTGATACATTTCTATATATCTTTAGACTAAAATTTTATTTTTTCTTAAATTCAATGTTGAATCAAATCAGAAAACAAATTGAAATAGAGAGAGTATACTTAAATATATTAATTCATCTTTATTCTTAAGGGTATTCAATGTGGTGTATTTACTGATAGATTGATATTATAAATTTATCTACACCGTCAAATTAAATTGACATATAATAAGCTTAATAAGTTTTGATTATCACACTATTTTATTGTTATTTTTATTTTTTTGTTATAGACTTTGCAATATTTTTTCTTATTAACAACTATGTTCTCTTCATTATTTCCTTTTTTCTTTACTTGAGTTTGATGTACTTGAGCCTGTCTTTCTACCTTCACAAGATAATGATAAGTACTATATACACTTTACCCAACTCAAAATCTATTTAATGAGATTTTATTGAATATATATATATATATATATATATATTTTGTTGTTGCTGTAGTAACTTTATAACAAACACCAAATATGTTAATATGAGTTTTGTTTTTAATCTGTTTGACAATTTGGTTGAGTAAATTGAAAAAAGATATTGGTATTTAATTTTGGGAGGGAAAAAGAAAGAGGGGTTATTAGGGGTAAAAAGGGGAGAAAAGTAGATGAAATCCAGCTCATAGGTGACAGGACCCCACGTGGAGGGACTGCCAGTTCACGGACTCGTACACTTGTCATAAACTATGAAGGACCCTTTAGCTGTCTCCTCGTCTCTAACGCTGGCAACAACCTTGGATTATGACTTCCTTCTCTTCTATCGGGAACGGAGAAACTGATCAATTGCGCTCGATATCCACATAGAAGTTTGATTAAAGTCAGATTTATACTAAGAAATTTCAAGCGCTCTTTAATAAAGACGAGTTCCTACTTAGGAGGACTTGAACCCGAAAACCTTTCTACCATTCCACCACAAATACCCCGTTGGTTAGTACATCTTCTTTTCTATATATATATATCCATTGATTATTTTAAACTAACTTTTCGTTGGGAATGTATGATTCTTTATAATTGAGGTGTTTAGATCAATTTGTGTGATATCTTTAAGGGCCTGTTTGAAAGGCCACAATGGAATTGGGAATTGGTGTAATTAGTGTAATTACTCTCTTTGTCCTGTTTGGTAGACCAAGTAATTACTTGGTAAGAGGGGAATTGGGTGTAATTGAAGGGGAGTAATTACACTCCTCAATTCCCAAGGGAGAGTAAGGAATTGAGTGTAATTACACCATGTAATTACATGAATTTTTTAATATTATATTTTTTAAATATATTTTTGTTTGGAAAAGACACTTCTTCCTTTTTTGTCTGCACATTTCCATTTCTAAGAACGGCAGCACAGCAACAAGCCATGTACTTCTTCTTTCAAGTAAGATTTATTTCTTGATTCATTTTACTTTCATATTTTGATGTCTAGGTAGATTATGTATGAATTTTATTTTTGTATTTTCTCCTGTTAGTTTTGAGATTAAAATAAATATGAGAATTAATTTTTTTTTCTTTAATTTCTGATAATAATAATAATAATAATAATAATAATAATAATAATAATAATAATAATAATAATAATAATAATAATAATAATAATAATAATAATAATAATAATAATAATAATAATAATAATAATAATAATAATAATAATAATAATAATAATAATAATAATAATAATTATTAAAAAATCGATTCTAACAATCAGTTATATATAGTAATATTATTTATTCAAAATCTGATCTATTTTAAAATTTAACTGTGTAATTACATTCGTCCAACCAAACAGGACAAAGGGAATTACACTGTAATTACACTGTGACAACCAAACAGGTCAATGAAATTACTAGACTGTGTAATTACTAGGCTAGTAATTACTACCCTAGTAATTACACCAATTCCAATTACCAGGTGGCTTTCCAAACAGACCCTAAAGGAGGATAAATTGATAAGGGCGGATGATTAATAAACTTTCAAATGGGAAAGATTTTAAGGATGCGATTCATACGACACTTTAGATGATTCTTCCATTATAATAGGAGAAAAACGTAAACAATTTTATAAGATATAACTCAAGTTTTATATGCATGATATGCTTGTTTTTGAGATCAATGTGTAACGTAGTGCAAAAATGATAAATCTTGTAAGCGTCTATCTAAATCCAAAATGAACAATGCGTGTTATGGACTTGAAATATGACAATTTGTGCATACTTTAATTCATAGTACGAATAATAATTATCTTTTATCAACAAGCTAGTTGGTATCGAGTAACTCTGTCTATCCAGAATAAATGAGATAATGATCGAAAAAGCATAATACCAGGACAAGTGTGTTATTATAGGATTGTAAACCATGTAATAAAATGTCTTTTAAAAAAAAAAATGCACAGAAGAACAATTGCAAGAGTATACAGCAATAAATTGACAAAAGTATATAATTCCAATGCAGGTGATGAATTCTTCAAAGTCATCATCTACTCGTATTTGATGAATCCACCATATCACTGCGTGCATTTATATATATTATATGTTATTAAGAAAGAGAGAGAAAGGATGTGGAGAACATTATGGGCATCCATTAACATATTCCAGTAATATTTAAATACATTAACAAAATCAAGATTAGCCTGGTATAAAGATTAACTTTTTCTAAACTAGTTTGACTAATATAACTTTTGACTGTTTTAATCATTATACTAACGGTTTTGTTATACTTGTCTTTTTAAAGTTGAGTCCAGATACTTTCGGTTTTATCGCCAGCCCCTCATTTGGTAACAAATTATATACTCCCTCCGTTTCACTATTTTACGTGACATTCATTCCTTTTTAATTCGTTTTTAAAAATGTCTTTTTACTGTAACTAGAAACAATTCAACTTTGAAATCATATAAATATTTAAGGATTATTTTTTATCACAAATTTCAAAAGTCCTCATTTTTTCCTTAAACATCGTGTCAAGTCAAATGGTGTCACATAAAATAGAACGGAGGGAGTACTATAATGAGAAAAAAGAATGATTTCTTTTCATCTTTTTTCCTCTAGGTGGAGTATTATTATACTCTCTCCGTTCTAATTTGTTTATCTTAATTACTATCATATAACTTTTAGTACAATTAAAGATTTTATATCTAAGTTCACGTCGAATTAAGTCATATAAATTGAAACAGAGCGGGTAATAGAAAAGAAGAAAATAGGCTACTAGGGTCAAAGGGATCTTAACTGGTCTCACGACATGTTTTTTTTCTTCTGGGCTGTTAGGACAGTTGGCCATGTAACAGCTTACTATGAATATTGGAATCGTTAAGAGAACGTGGGGTGATGTGTAGGAATATTATTCTCTATTCTTTTTTGATAAGAGTCTTGAACTTTATATTAAATTGAACAATTTTTTTATTTTGTGTATATTTATTTTTAATAAATTGAACAATAGTCCTGAAGTGGTCACGAAAACATCGGACCATTGTCACACAGACAGAATATTTACGTACGATTTCTATATATATGAAATTATACTACAAAGCTAAGATAGCTAGTCCGATCAATCATACTGTGAAGAAATGACTTGTCTGCTCCATAAAAAGCAATATAGAAGAGGCAAAATGTCTTCAAATAGGATTTAAGTTATATATTTATACTAATAATGCTAATACTTTTTAAACTTATAATATCAGGTTAGTTATCGTTTCACTAGATTATTAATTAGTGCAATTTTTAAAATGCATTTGCAATTTTTCGATTTAGCATGAAAATAGTTCGTATCAATCAATCCTATGATAACTTCTCAAAACTATTCTTGACTGAAAAATGACTATGAATATATGAAATATTCAGTTCAAGGGTTTCTAAGCACGAAGAGTACTACTAGTTTCTCGAACTCTAAACCATTCAGAGTGAGGCATTTGATGGAAGACTTGAATCAAAATATCAATATCGAGAACGATCTCGAAACAATGGCTAAAGGTTTGGTGATCTTTATTTTGCTACAATTTTACTATTGTATATCATCAATTAATACATAGGAGTAGTTAAACCGGATCAAAGTAAATGCTCAGAACCAAAAACATGGTAAAATTAATGATGAGGAGGGTGGACCATTGATTGTGAAGGTCTTAATTTAGTTAGTACACAATAAAAACCAAATGTGGGTGGTTCATTAGGGTTTAACTAAATAAGGGAATACGATTCTCCCAACTGGTCTTGCAACTAGTACAACGTCATCAATAATGATACTTAAAAAAAGTTGTATACAATCTTCAAAGTATGTGGACCCCCATTATCAAAATTCCACCTACATATTCAAGAAAATCTTGATTATTATATAGAATAACAACAATTATTATTCAATATACAATAATGTAAACTAATGAAAAAATGAGAATGAGTTAGGGGTTAAGACAGTGGCCAAATTATACAAAAGAAAACATAAAGAAGAGAACGATAAAATTGTTAGGGGTCGTTTGGTTTGAATATGAGTTATGATGGGATAAGTTATGTTGGAATAAGTTATGTTGAGATTAGTTATGATGGGATAAGTTATCTTGGGATTATTTCTTATTGAGTGTTTGGTTTGTTATATTCAAAATAATATATATTGATAAATTTTAAGAACAAGTTGTTTGTTTACAAAATTACCCCACTTTATTTAAACTTTTTAAATATTTCTTTGTGAACTTTAGTTATTCGTTTTTTAAAATAAAACTTTTATTTTATTTAACTTAAATATTTTTCTTTATGTATTCCCATGATAAGTACCATGTGTATTTAAAAATATAACTTTTTTCTTATTTAGCTTAAAAATAGAACTTCCCTCTTAAGTTTATTAAAGAGAAGAAAATTTATGAGAAATCAAAAATAAAAATAAAACAATAAGAATTAGTCAAAATAAAATTCATAAATAAAAAATTAATATTTATATAGTATAATTTTTTAATAGAAAATATGTATAATTATCATAAAAATAAGGAGTAGTAAATATTATTATACATGGTATTAAAAAAATGTAAATATACATAAATGTAAAAAATGATGTATAAAAAGGATTTAAAGGGACATATTTGTCATTTTACCTATTTTATCTTGGGATAAGTTATCCCGGGATTACTATACCACCCATGGGAGGGATAACTTATCCCGGTACTAATTATTAATCCCGGGATAAGTTATCCCGGACTTGCCAACCAAACAACATAATTTTTTTTTATCCCATCACTATTTCCTTATCCCATCACTATTATTTCTAATCCCTCACACCAAACGAGCCCTTAGGGTATTGTCCTCATTTTCTTACCGTATTTGAAGTTTATTTTTTTCTAAAAGAAAAGACAAAACATTACCATAAATATTTTATTTTTTCTAAAAGGAAAATATAATTTTCTTCCATATTTGATTTATTCTTTCCTTAGATGAAAAGATAGGAGATCTATAAATTGAAGACCCCTCTTCTCATATCATAGAACACAATAGAATCCACAATGTAGTCGTTTATAAAATTATTTATGGAAAGATTTTCTTCTAAACATATTTATGTTTTTTTTAATATTATATTAGTTTTACTAATATATAGGTCGTTTGACTAAACTATATTAATAATATATTTTTAGTATACTTTTATTTATCATCTAATTTATCATCATATAATTTACAAATTATAAGCTTCCGCATAACGCCCTAATCACCCTTCATAACCCAACAAAAAACAACTATAGAGATTAGAAAGAACAGAGTAAACTATTGAAAGAGAGAAGAGTATTTTTAATGCTTAGACAGAGTGGACAGAGTCAAGTGCTTCTAGTCGCGCAGCTGTCATTCGTTGCCCCGTCCCTCAACAACAATTTATCTGAATTCAATACTTTTAATATTATTATAAAAGTGAAGTTAGATTTTTAACGAATTTTTAGTATTATAACGATGATTTCAAGTGTTAATAACTAAATTCATTATATTTTATTAGATAATTTTTTAAATATAAATATATTATTTAAGCAAAAACTACTGAATTCGATTGAAAAAAAAATATCCGTCAATTTGGTTTTGTGGGCCCAACACCCTATCTGCCTTAAGAGTTTGCAGCTGTCGAATCCCTCTCTCTCCTCCAAAACATTTTATTTGTTAAACATCAGCAATAATTTATAAACATTTCCCACTAAGTTATATCTGTTCCTTCCCACCCTTTTTCTCTCTCCATGATCTTTTTCTGCTAGCTACAAGACTGAGAGAAAGGGAGAGAAGAAAAAAAGAGAGTAGACATTACAGGAGAAGAAGAAGAAGAAGTACAAACAAGATATGCCATTGTCTATCCATTCCATATTATCGATCTTCTAATTGCTTGAATAACAAGTCTAGTTTAATTGGAAGTTTTTAGATGCATTAATGGCGTATCAACATTATCGATCACCATTTGGGGACACAACTTACACAAAAGTTTTCGTTGGCGGATTAGCATGGGAGACTCCAACGGATGTAATGCGCCGGTATTTCGAGCAATTTGGAGAGATTCTTGAAGCTGTCATTATCACTGATAAAAACACCGGCAAATCTAAAGGATATGGCTTCGTAAGTTGTATTCACATTTTTTATTTTTTTAAATTAATCGATCATTTACAATTTTGTGTGAATACGAGATGCTTTTGTTTTTGGTACGGCAGGTAACTTATCGTGATCCGGAATCTGCTAGACGGGCTTGTGATAACCCGAATCCGGTAATTGATGGAAGAAGAGCTAACTGTAACATCGCTTCTCTTGGACGGCCTCGCCCTTCACCACCTCGAGGTACTCATCTTTTTCTGTCTATTTTGACTAGTCAAACTTCATTCCTCGATTATCCCACCACATTGTACATATATACAATAACAATAATTATGTCACTGAATTGAAATAGAGAAATACAAAGAATCTTAGTAGCTTATTGAATCGATAAATAATTTCCCGGCCTTCCTAATTCTTATTTTATTTTTAAAAAAAAATAAAAAAAATGGAGGGAGTAATTATCTTGTTATTATTAAAGGTAGGGGACAAGGAGGGAATCCTTATCAAGGAGGGGGAATTCCACAAGGAGCATCATCATCATCTTATAGTGGGGTGGCAGGAGCAGCAGCAGCACCATTGCCATTACATCCACCACCTGCAACTCCTATGATATATTCACCATATGGGTAAGTATAATTAATTCGGTTTAATGGGTAATTATTAGTAAATAAAATGAGAATAAATAAATAAATATATGATGGTCCATGATCTGATAATATACTGCAGAAAGAAAAAGATGTGTGATAAAAATGGGCAGGCATTTGCCAGTGGTATAACAACTGAAAACCTCACATTGATGTTGTTGTTGTCGTCATCGTATGTCTTAATTTTTTATAATCATACAAATGGAAAGAAAATATAAATACATTATAGTATATATCATGAAGTGATTTTATTGAATGCAGGTTGGTATAGGCAGATCAATAATAAATAAAATTGATAAATGGTGACTGCTATGCAATGAGTTGTCAGTTGCAGACAACGTGCAATGCTTTTCTTTGATGTGTTGGATTTTGGCCAGTCTAAACTTATTATATATTACTCCTTAATTTTAAAATAAGATGATCATATATTTCAATGTTTTTATAAATTTTAGTTTGAAAATTACTACTATTATGATTGATTGAAAAGAGGGTTTTGGAATTTATAAGGAAACTCCAATTAGCTTACTTTTTTCTTTTTTTTTTGGAAAAATTAAAGATGAAAGTTAGGCTTGACCAGAGCTATTTTGACTTGCAGAAATTTTCTAACCAAATATATATTTTTTCTTCTTATTTTGGTATAGTTCGATACCTTTTCCTCTACTACTATTTCAACATTTTCTTGCAATATTTTTTTCACTTTTTACTGGCAAAGTATTCATTGTTAAATACTTAACTACTTAGTCCTTTCTTTTTTTGGGTTCCATTTATCTTAAAGCGTGTGACCAATCAGTATGGGTTATGGTGGTTAGAATTGCTTCATATTTAAAAGTTTCAAACTTGAGTTTTTGAGAATGAAATAAAAACTTTATTGGTAGTGCCACTCAAAAAATTGTACCTTACAATACACAAGTTTAAATTTAGTCGGATTTCAATCCAAATATCGAACACCACTCATCCAAAAGGCTATTGGAAAGAGCATATATATTTAATTTAGTGATCCGACCATCTTTACATGCCCACAACGAACTTGTTTTGTTTACTTTTGATAATTCTCTCTCCTCTCTCTTTCTCTCTTTTTTATGTGACACAAAAAAGGCTGAACAAACCTTGTGCTTTAGGTCAATTTTGCTTGTACTTTGATCAAAGGCGTGAATGTTATAGGTAGCACGAGTGGAACAAAGTAACTAGCAATATTATACCACTCACCATATGATATCTGACAATGTACATTGCACTCTTTCAATAACCCATTCCAAATAATAATACCTTGCTTTAATTTTAATCATCACCATGAATTAGCTAGCTTTTTATTCACCTTATTTGAATTTCTGTCTCCGTCATTGTCTCGTAAGTGTAAGTATATAATTCGTAAACCATAACTATATTTTGTTTGAAATACGACTACTAAAATATGTCGACTTATACAGTACAGGGTACGGTGTTGCATTTATGTATACGTAATTCCAACGTTTGGTACAGAGAGGTGCTTGTCGCTCCATTAATTGTTTTGTCTCACTTAACTTGTAACATGTTGAGAGTACTTAATACGTGAAAGCTACTTTCCAAGTTTCATTTTTGTACTACTATATATCTTAAACATTTTAATGTAATTTTATGTATGTACGTATAATATGGTTGATTCAACTTTAGAAAATATGCACCTTTGAAGTTGTATTATAAATGGAGTACTTTTATCTCATATATTCCTTTGGTGACTCGAACACATAATCTTAGAGTTGAAAATGGCGACTCTTCCACTTGTAACTAAACATAATCATTTCTTTTTTGAATATATATTTTGCAGGTATGCAACTTACCCTCCTGAATATTACCATCAAGTAAGTTCCCTTGGTCTATCCAACATATATACTATTGATGAGTCTGTCAAAGTGGTAATTGAAAATGACAATAGAGTGAAATTGAATTGATGAACAGGCCGCGGGGATGTACAATCCAGGGACGTACCAGCAAGCAGCAGCAGCAGCAGCAGCAGCGCATTATTATCAGCAAATGTATGGAAGTTCATCATCACCATCTCCTGCATATTATTACGGATATTCGATGCAGGGATCAAGGGGAACATTTTCTGCAGCAGCTACTGGACATCATCATCAACGCTTTCAAGGCCCAACTGCTTCTTATCTTTATTATCCTACTACTACTACTGCTGCTGCTACTGCTCATCACTTGCCAGCTGATGCTGCCTCTTTTACTCCGCCGCCTCCACCTCTACTCCAACATCCTCCTCCTCCTCATGCTGCACCTACAAGGCCTTCCCCTACTACTGGTAAGTACTCTTTCTCAATTTATATCTAGGTTACTAATCCACTTAACTTATTAAGAATGTTCATCTGTAATTATCTTTTGAGTGACGTGATAGAAGAGAAATTCTCTATATATAGGAGTTAAATTATTTAAGAAAACATTTAAAATATCAGGAACAATATATTGTGTGTAACTTGATTATTAAAACTACATAATAAGTTCTCACAATACGGATTTAAACGAATTTAATAGTTTTTTGCTTAGGCGGTCATATATTTGAATCAGAAAATGTAACATAGTAGTATAATTTATGAATTTAATAGTAATAAATTCAGAACATAAACTTTAAACTCTGACTTCTAACTCATTAACCTAAAGTTGGAGAAGAAACACTAAACAAGATGTATTACAATTATTATTATATTATAAAAAGATGCAAAGTGATTATACTTTTAATCCAGAATAATTGTTACAGTATGTTATAGTTGTAAACATTATAAAATGTGAAAAGGTATTAGTGTAAAGATAGAGAGGGGCATGTGGGGGAGCCTAAGCATGTGACATATGAGCTGTCTTGGGGAAGGTAGTGATGTATCAATGGGTCAAATGAAAATCATATGCCAGGGAGGCATGTGTGTGTATTTTCTTCCGATGAGTGTAAAATAACAGTAAATGCATGTGATTGGGTTATACAATTATCTAGGACTATATATATATATATATATTTATAATGGATGGTTCTCAATAGGCAGTGAATCACGTGGCTGAATATAATGCATATATATGAATCCCCCCACTATAATGTAAAATTTAAAACATTATGCTATTTTAGGTACAACATGTAACTAGTCACCCTCCTCTTCTTTCAGTGTATGTCCTCATTTAGGAGATTCAATGGTTACCACTCTTTTATAATATAGTTTGGACAACATTGATTATTTAATTTGGAAGGATTTATGCTCTTTTTTTTCCTGACTAATAGCCTATTTGAATAAGTTTTTGAAAGGTTAAAAGTGTGTTTTCAAAAAGTTAAGTGTTTAGCCAAGCTTTTGAGGAAAAAATATATGTTTTTGAAGTGTAATTTTTCAAAAGTAAAGCTTTTACCTAAAGAAATATTTTTTAAAAGTATTAAAAAAATATTACTTAGAAGCACTTTTAAACAGTTTTATCGAACACTTTTAAATTTATTGTTAAAAATGAATTGTTTTAGAACTCTTAATTAGCCGAATAATAGTATGGTGATGATTGATGAACATATATGAGTTAAAAGGTTGTGATAATTAGGTAGCAGACTCCAATTAATATGTCACAAGAATTATCTATTGACGATTATGTTTAGCAGTTAGCAACTTAGGATAATTGAGATACTCTTTCGTCTATTTTTACTTATTCAATATATTAAAAATAAATGTATGAAATTAAAAGATAATTTATTAATTTATACATATTTTATTCTTATTATTATTAAGTAAATAATTAGAAATGATATAGTAAAAATATCATTTTATTTTATTATTTTTTAAGAATATATCAAGTCAAATATAAACAAATAAACATGAACGGAGCGAGGGAGAAAAACATAAGTTAAAATTCAAGAGAGTCCTAATTGGAGAAATGAAAAATAAGTATTTTATTATACATTGATGACCAAATAAGGAAGTACATGCTACAAATAGATTGGTGAAATAAATGATACTCCATAGATTATGATTTTAAATTTATTTTCCTATTTAATATTCTTTTTCGTGTATTTTCCAGCTGTAGCTATTAATTCATGAAATTAATACAAAAACAACTTACTCCGTGTAGACTTAGTAAATTACAGCATGATCACTGTTTCTATTTTATCAACTAGTTTTATACGCTAAATAATTTGATATATATAATGTGTAGCTAATGACAACAAGATCAATAAATAGAAAACGAAAGGAAATTATCTCTTATGATTACTTACGAATGATCTCTTTTAAAAAGTTGTACACATTTTTACCTTTACCTTTAGTGGGTGGGGCTCGAATTCCGACGTATCCCCTCCCCCACCCCCTAATTTTGTTTTGAAGATAGAGATAATTATTTTTATATGTATTGGACTTTGTTAGGTAAATTGTCAAAATTGACTAATCTTTTGAGATATTAACTCTGATATTTTGTGTATAATTGTAAATGGCAGAATCTCAAATTCCACAGCAAACCACAGCTGAAACAACAGAAGTTGGGGCAGTGACTACTGAGAGTCCAAATACATAAAAAAGAGAGTACAATCAAGCTCATCATCATCAAAACATATTTATCAAGTCATCAAGCACGGTGAAAATAAAATTTTTAAAAAACTGTACAATCTTTAACAAAACAAAAAAAAAGAATTAACGAGACTTTACTCTATTTTCGAAAAAAGTCTATCCATTAATTTTTCTTAATTTGGTCCATGCATCCCACAAGGCAAAATTGATTTCAACAACAAGAAGAAATGGCTGATTGAACTACTCAGAGATATTATTACATGGCCAATTCATCTTTTATTTATTTCTTTAATTTTCAATTTTAAACATTTCAATTGTTGTTCATTTATTTATTTTTCATTTTTACTAAACATGGATCGATCCTTTTTATTACTGTACCAACAGTAGGACGGAAATATTAAGCTCTCAATAACGAATTTATGACATATTTACCCCCCTTTTTATTTAATTTGTCCTATTATATATGTATTCTTTATTTGATGTTTTCTCATTCCTAATCCTATATATGTGTAGTAGGCTATGATCATTTACTGATTTCCTTGTTTATTTACCAAGTTAAAATGATGGAAATGAAAAAAAATAGTTTCTTAAAGATGGTCTTTTTATTTGTTGAAGGGAAATTTACCTCTCCTGCTGGGAGCTTCCAGCCTTTCTGTTTTCTTGGTAACTTGAACTTAAAATCTTTTGATTGAAAGAGATGTATGCTTACCATCCGAGCAACTCCCTCTCGTTTTAGTATAATTAATAATGAAATTATACTTTGGAATAACGAAAATTGTAGTTGAGATGATCAAAGGCAACTACAACAAATTAAATGAGGAACATCATTACTCATATATTTAACATATATCAAGTATAGTATTACTTGTAAGGTTCAACATTGCTATAGGTTAGCCAACCAAGTCGTAGATGCTTATCAAAATGGAGTATTACAAACGAGGATTTGAATATTTTTGTACATGCTCATCTTCTATCGATGGTTATTGAACCTTAAAGACTTGATCTCATAGAAATGAAGTCTCTATGACAAAAACAAATGAAAAATTATTTATATATGTATAGAAATATATCAGTTAAAAAGTTAAATTATTATTTTTGTCTATTATGCTAGACTTGTATTAAATTCTTAATTCCGTCATTGCTTACTAATTCTTGATTTCGTCATTGCTTACTAGGGATACAAAAAAGTGATAATTTCTCTCGAAAATTAATACACCCCCAATTAAGATTTTCAATATATTAAAGACTTTTTTCCTTTTACTTCTTGTAAGTCAATAGGTCAGTAAATATTTCATATTCTATGAAACTTACATCCAAAAAGTAAGTAGTTCAGGTCAATATGTAGCTAAGGGGATGTCACTGATGGACCTAAGTTACTATAATTAACTAAACACAGAGTTATTTCATGGTTGACCTATGTAAGTTTGTTACAACATTAATTAATCTTTCTAGTACTAATTAATTAATGCCTCCTATTTGTGATACCTGCATTTCTCAAAACTTTTCTTACTCACTATCTCTATTTTTGTAAATTCAATTTATTTTGGGACCAATTCTTTTGAATCCACATCTAAAAATACAGTTGGTTAGGCGTATTAAATTAACTTTAATATACTATAAAATTTATGATTGCCTCCCCGGCACACGCCTATCCCAAAATTGATTTTTCTTTTCAACGTTATTAAGAAAATCACTAATGAAAATGAGGATTAATACATGCATTAGTAAGGAGTTAATATCTCAAAATGTCACTCAACTTTGAGAAATTATTTAGCAAAATCATTAAACTTTGTTTTGTATCAATAAAATCACTCAACTTAGAACTTTGTTTCAAAAAAGCACTCAACTAAATTTATAATTAAAATATTTTTTATGTCATGTTCATTATTAAAATAATAATAAAAAAATGTCTCAAAATTAATACTTCATTATAATTAATTTAACTAAGTACCCAAAACGAATAATAATTAATCTAAATGATTTTATTTATGTAAAGAAATCCTATTATCTATGTAAATTAACTACTGTAATTTGTTATGATTTTTTTAGATATTATTTAGAAGGAAAAAATAGGAGTAGTTAAATTACTAAAAAATAATCCATCAATGTGCGGACTTTCTGTAATGATCCAATTTGTTGGATGGATTTGTTGTACTGGTATGAGAAGTTATGGAAAGAGTATATTACAGTATTTTTAATTCGTGAATTTATAATGATCGCCGTGTTCTGCATGCTGAATCTTCTACTATTTTATGTTCTTCCCGAAAGATCAGAGTCTGTAACAGTAAGTTAAATTATGACTCTGATTTTACGTTTTGAAATGAAAAGGCAAGGGCTTAATTTGTTTTTAATTATTTTTTTTATCTTTAAAAGAAAATTTTAAAAGTGAAATTAGCATGATATAAAAAATAATTTTGTCATGTCAAATTTATTTTAATACTAAATTTAGTTGGATGATTTTAACAAATATACCAATAATAGATCCCACATTATAATAAGACTTATATGTAAGCAATAGTTTATCTTTTGCGTGACCTGATTGATGATATATTTTTTTTTACACTAATAATGTATATAACTAGTTAAACTTTAAATTTAAATAATATTGGTGATTAAGATGTTGCCATAAATCTAAATCCCACTGCAGTGAACCTCATGCAAATTATAGAAGCCATGGTCCACCACAATTAAGTCTTATTACATTGTATACCAAAAAGAGATAAAATTGACAAGCAGCTAAGATTAACTATCCTTTCCCTTAAAATAAATTACTAATTAATGTTGTTTACATTCAACGACCAACAACGTACCCCATTTTCTCCAGTGTTTTTTTTCTCACAATTTTTCCCTCTAAAAGATAACTTTTAAAATCAAACTTAAAGACAAACATTCTTCCTAGGCCTATAAAAACACCTTGAAATTATATCATAGGTTACTTCATTCTTTCACTCATACTAGGTTTTATCATTAAAAAAAACACAAAAAATGGAACACTCATATTTTGCTTCATCTTCTAGTACTGTTGAAAATCAAATTGAACCATTTGATTTTTTTGCAGATAAAACACAAAATGCATTTGAATTTCTTAGTTTGTCTCAACCATCTAATCAGAATATTGAAAAAATGTCAAATTATCAAGAAAACCCTAATTGGGAGAATGAAGATGATGTGACTGTTGCCTTACACATTGGCCTTCCAAATTCTAGCAATAATAATATTCCAATTGATCATAACAAAAGTGATGGAAATATTATTGGAGCAGCCACTCAATATTGGATACCAACTCCTTCACAAATTCTTGTTGGCTTCACCCATTTTTCATGTCACATTTGTCACAAAACTTTCAATCGCTACAACAATCTTCAGGTGCATTATTTATTTTTCGCATATTATTTACATTACTATATTCTTTTTCTTTAGCTGAAAGGAAAATATGAGGTGTCTGCTGGCATAGTCTAACAAAAGAAGTTCCTAATTTGTTTGTCTCAACTACATAGTAGACAACTATTCAACATCTTCTATACAACAATAAAAAAACACATGATACTTAGTTCTCAACATTTCAACGTATATTTCTGAATAATCACAAAACTTTCAATCGTTACAACAATCTTCATGTGCATTATTTATTTTTCATTACTATATTCTTTTTCTTTAGCTAAAAGGCAAATATAAGGTGCGTGCTAGCATCAACATTATCTGAATTAAGTCTAACAAAAAAAGTTCCTAATTTGTCTGTCTCAACTACATAGTAGATAAATATTCAACATCTTCTATACAACAATAAAAAACACATGATACTTAGTTCTCACGTATATTTCTGAATATTTGTTTCAATTATTCAACTATTTCATTTTACAAAGCAGATGCACATGTGGGGTCATGGTTCACAATATCGAAAAGGACCAGAATCACTTAAAGGAACACAACCAAAAGCCATGTTAGGGATTCCATGCTACTGTTGTGAAGAAGGGTGCAAGAACAACATAAATCATGCTAGGGCTAAGCCATTGAAGGATTTTCGAACACTACAAACACATTACAAGAGGAAGCACGGGACAAAGCGATTCGCCTGTAGAAAATGTGGCAAGTGCTTGGCTGTGAAAGGAGACTGGAGAACACACGAAAAAAATTGTGGAAAACGTTGGCTTTGTGTTTGTGGTTCTGATTTTAAACACAAGAGATCTTTGAAGGATCATATCGCGTCGTTTGGTCAAGGTCACGGGCCAAGTAATTCATTTGATGGAGTTGAAGTTCAGAGATCAGGAAATTTTTTCATTTGATATGCACATTGGAGTTTCTTTAGGAATTGAATTAAGAAGAATTATCAATAGGTATATTTGTGCGTTATGAATTGCAACTTATAGCACAAATTAGTAAACGTATCAAAATTTATGCCCTTATTTTTGTCTTTTTAAAATAAGAGCCATCAAGGTCTTGTGCATGAAAATCTCCATATAATTCGCTCTTTGGTACGAAAAAATAGAAGGGATGTACTAACACAAAAGTAGTCTCTAGACTATGTTTTTTTCTAAATCGCTGAGAAGTGCTTCTCTATTTGAATATCTTTGCTATTTATTCAATCATCAAGGATCAACAAAATTGAATCTTGGGAATTAAATCAAATAGAATATATTTATTTTTAATTGAATGTATATTTTATAATATGAGTTTATAAATTTTAAAGTTTAACAATTGAATTAAAGTATTTGTTTTTATTTCTAAAAGTTGATCAAATTAACCTTCGATGAGTGAAATTGACATGTAAAAGAGTAAAAATTATTTTCCATTTTAGTTTTATGTAGAAGTTATTTTGGACCGAGTTGCCTTCTAAACTCTATATATCACCAGTTTTTTTCTAAAGTAATTACTATACATAATGATTTTAATGAAGTTTTTCTTTACAATTCCTTAATGATTTTGGTGAGATTTGTTTCTTTTAAGTTTTGTACTACTTGTACTTGTTTCAAATGGTTTCAACTGATGTCCCAAATCACTCATCCAATTACCGCTTGAATAAAAAAAATAGACAAATATATAATATATGTATAATTATATATAATTAGTGTCTAATTTTTGTATATTTATTTAAAAAGTATATAATAAATTTTGTCTGATTATTTGTATAAAGATACGCCGTTTCATACATATGTTCCCATGTATTTGTGCTCTTGTGTAGACTATAAACAACTTATTGTCCTCCAAAGTAGTTTTGATGTTCTAATGGACTTTTTTGTTTGGGCTTCGAAAGATTGTAATAGGTTAGTTCGTAAATGATCCTTATAAAGGCCGATTTTGATATTTTGTCTTTCGTAAATAAGTTTTACAAAAATAATCTGTATTTATTTAATTTGATTTTTTGAATAAAAAATTGTTCTTCGAACCTAACAAATTATAGGGAGCCTAATGTTATATCATAATTTGTGTCTTCATAAAATTTCAAAAACAAATTTAATTTATTTCACAGTCAAATATAATACTAATTTTCAAATATTTTTTTTTTCCATTTTGAAAATAAAAATACTTTTTTTTTCCTTCTATTTTCACTAATGAAATATGATCAATCGCTTGGTAAATCCGGAATACATTGCAAACTTTATAGTTGGGCCATTGATTCTCTCCTATGTTGAATGATTGAGACATATGTATTAGTGTCGCTGATTGACTAACCTATATAGAGAAACATACTAAAATATTAGGGAAACTTACAAAAATTCCATATATTTGGGGTTAATTATATTCAATCCTTGAAATTTGTACAATTACAAAAGTTTTGGATTTTCATACTTTTGAATACATTCTTTGGTTTTCCAATACATTGCAAATGATATATTACTTAATAGGAGAGATGTATCCGAGAGGAAGGGGATGAATCCAAGATGGGATAGGGATGTATCCGAGAGTGAATTTTTGTAATTTTATTTAAATATTAAGAAATTCGAAAAATTATGATATCGTAAGTTGTGTATTTGTATAATTTTCCAAAATATTAACCAAACAAATCACGAAAGCAACAAAGAGGATTTTTTTTCTTACGAAGGGAGGAAGAAGTTATAGGAAAGAGCCAAGAGGAGATGTACGTGTGATAGCTAAAAATTCACAATTCTAAAAAAATTTGAGTTTTTCATAAAAGAATCCCGTTTGAATACCTGATTTTTTTTTTATAATTAAAATAATCAAGGTCTTCTTTCGATCATTTTAATGAATAAATAAATTGTTAGTCATAAAGAGATATCACATCATTCGATTTATGTCTTTCTTTTAAAAATATAGATAGACTAATTTAGTGTACGTACTTTGTATGCGGAAGATAACAAAGAAAACTTCGAAAGTTCAAAAGTAAGAAGACAAATGAGAAATATATCAAAAGAGACACAAACATTTAACGTGTTTCAGTAAACTGACCTACACCCACAAGAAGAGATGAACAATCCACTATATAAAAGAGAGTACATACACAATATCCGGAGAAATAACCTCACACAATTCATTCGTAATAAAAAGAGATTCACACAAGTAATAACGTATCACTCATCTCTCACAAATCTCCCCCCTCCCCCTCCCCCTCCCCCCAAATAAAACTCTCATGTGTGTCTTACGATAATCAATAAAACTATATACAAGAAGAATTTTTTTTTTTGAAAAGTCATAATTTTTGCTAAAAATTAAATATTATATCTATCTAAATGATAATACTTTCACATATAAAGGTAAAGAAGTTAATTTTTAAAAACGTGAAACCTCTTTCTTTAATATTTTAACTTCTTTTATTTATTTATTTATTTATTTTTCTTGCCACGTTATATTGCCATGACAAAATTTCTAGAAAGTAAAATATATTTGAGCTATTAGATATTAAAAAAAGAAGAGAAAATTGTATGAAATAGAAAATTATTGTCACGATCCGAGTCTACACCCTGGACGTGGCCGGCAGTCGAGATCCATTGTTGGTCCCCAAGCGAACTCTCATTCTGACTGACTACAATCGGAAGACTAACTTAAGCATACAAAGTTTAAAAACTGAAAAAAAATGAACTCAATCACTTGCTGCCCTTACTCTTCAGTTTTCTGTTGAGGTCTATCCTCTCAATTACAAAGCTTTAACTCAAATGAAAAACTCTGAATAAAAATAAATTATTCAACTCGCCATAAAATAGGCAACTTAAGTATTAAAACATTTAATAAAATGAATGAACAGACTTCTAAAACTCTACTGTCTATCTATGAAGCCTCTAAATGACAAAGATGGAAGTCGGGACAAGACCCACGACATCCTAACAAATGATATAACTGAAAGTAAAAGTGGAACCCTCCGGAAGCAAGGAGGCTCACCATAACTAACTCGAACTCCATGTGGTATCAACGAAACTCCTGTTGATGATCCCGAATACCTAAATCTGATCATAAAAGGATGCAGGCCAAATGGCTCAGTACGTGGAATGTACAAACATGTGAGGGGAATTCTAAAGTATAACATAAGCTTGAACTTGATAAAAAGGAAACATACTCACCTCTTTTCAAACTTATTCAACTCAAGGAATATTCAAGGATACTCAAAACTACTCAAACTTACTCAACTCAGAAGTACTCAAGGATAAGATACTCAACTCGAAATACTCAACTCATGATAATCAAGGATAAAGCAATAGTAAAAGATGCAATATATATATATATGGAAAGCTGTAAAACTGTAGATAGTAACTCAGTGTATTGAAAAATACAATAATACTCAATGTGTATAAAAAAAATACAATATAACTCTGTGGGAGTATCTCTAACTGACAACCACGCCACTATGAGCCTAAGTGATGATAGAATGTCTTACCCATGCTGCCATGTTGTCCTATACTTTGCTGTCATATAGAACACCTTAACTAAGTGGATCCACTAGTATATGCTATAAAGCACTAAGGAATCATCTAAAAAGTATGATCCTTTCTACCCATGATGGCTACATGGTTTATAGAGACTTGAGTTATTATGAACTCGCATCCCCATATCGGTGCTCAATACTACTCCCAAATATATACTTAGCTCATATGTTTTTAAAATAAAACTTTTTCTTTGGTTTGAGATAATTACTCTTGGAAATTGGTGTTTCTTTTTTTGTTCAAATGTGAAAACATTTTAACTCTTTGGTATACTTAGTTCCCGTATAATCTTTGAAGAAATGAACTTTACTCTTACTCTTTACTCAACTCAAAGCTAAAGTCTTAAAACAAAGTTAAAACGTTTGTAAAAAACTTCTCAAAATATGGTTCATGCTGAATTATGGTCGTGAACGACTCAATATAAGGTTTTCAATAACCATAGGTAGAACTCAATACTTGGAACTCAAGAACTTTAATGATACTACTCATTTCAAGAATTCTCAACTCGAAGGGTTCATGCGGAATTATGAGCATGAACTACTCAACTCAAAGACTCAAAGATACTTCTCATCTCAAGAATGTTCTACTTATAGGGTTCATGCGGAATTATGGGCATGAACAATTCAACTTAAGGACTTCATAGGTAACATATAATAGTCTCATGATTAGAACTATAATCTCAGAGGGGATTAGGAACTCAAAACTCAAGACTTAAAACTTGAAGAAACTACTCCTCTCAAAGGTACTCAACTGATGGAGTTCATGCGGAAGTTATGGGAATGAACGACTCGACTCAAGGGTCAAAATATCAATAAAGAACTCATGTACAACTCTTCTCATTCTCATACTTACTTTCTCAAAATTTAACTCAAATCGATG
>NW_006239353.1:60498-60768 GCF_000226075.1 Solanum tuberosum
GGTTCATGCCGAATTATGGACGTGAACAACTCAATGCAAGGTTTTCATTAACCATAGGTAGAAATCAATACTTGAAACACAAGAACTTCAATGATACTACTCATTTCAAGAATGTTCTACTTATAGGGTTCATGCGGAATTATGGGCATGAACAATTCAACTTAAGGACTTCATAGGTAACATATAATAGTCTCATGATTAGAACTATAATCTCAGAGGGGATTAGGAACTCAAAACTCAAGACTTAAAACTTGAAGATACTACTCCTCT
>NW_006239353.1:61022-63454 GCF_000226075.1 Solanum tuberosum
ATAATGTTAATTATGAATTCAAGAGTTATGGTTCATGATATGAAGGATCTCATGATGATAGAGTAGACTTATGAATACATTCTCCTCACTCGCATGCTCACTTACTTGAGTCTTGAAACAAGTTACTAGAAGTTGTAGAAGACTCCACAAAAGGACTTAAGGGACTTTCTCAGAATGTTCGAAAGAATTCTCAAAACTCAACTCTTACCTCTACCTTGAATTTGAATTATGAATTCAAGGTTATGATTCATGTTATGAATGATTTCTAGGTATTTAGAAGTAGTTTAGAGTGTTTAGAATCAAAGGGTAGTGAAGGTACCCTTGAAAGAACTCAAACGGACGAAACGATGAAGAATAGGTGAGGGTAGGCGACCCTGGCGCTCTGAGTAGTGTGGGGCGCCAGCCCCTAAACTTCAGAGAAGTGGTTGGGGAGCTCTGGCTGGCATGAGGTGCCAGGCCCCAACCCAGAAAACTTTAACGACTTTCTTTGCTCATTTTCTCATCCTAACTCGCCTAGAATCGAACGGTTGCTTCCCCAATTACTTGGATCCGATTACTTAACATAATTACACTCTATTCTACTCAAAACAAAACTCAAATCACTAAATTTCATCTCAAGAAATCATCAAAACCCTAACACAACAAGATTTAGAATGAACTTCAAGAACACCTATCAATAACTCATCAAGAACTCCAATCTTTCAACTTCAAGAATGAAATTTCGCTGAAAATAACATGATTGGCATATGAGTGAACTAACCCAACATTATGGAAGCTTACATATCTCTTAGGGTTTAAATCCATGGCGAAAATCCGCAACAACACGCAAGACTCTCGACGAACGCTTTGATCCTCTTCTTTTTTCTCCTTTTTTCTCTTCTTGAACTCTTAACTAATAGGCGTATATTAAGATTATAAAAATGAAACTAATAGGATTAGACCCCTAAAACATTACTAAAAATGAATTAAATCTGATTGGGTAAGGAAAAGACCAAAATACCCCTTACTATTTTCGGGTAACTTTCTTTAACTGGACAGCCTGACTTCAAAAGGGCATATATCACTCATCCGAACTCGAAACTTAGCAAACTCGGAAGCGTTGGAAAGATAATTCAAAGACCTTTCATTGGATACTTTGTAGCCCACCTAGCTCATCCTGCACTGATAGTTATGGTCATTTGAAGTTTACCCAAAACTTAAAGGAACTTAGGAACACTACAACAAAAAGGCTTATTAAAGACCAAACTATTGTGATAAGTTATAAATATGGTCCCTAAAATATACCTATAAGGATGATATTATTTACTAGTCCCTAATTGACTATATTATTTTCTAAAAACAAAATAACTCGTCCCTAAGTAAAAAATTTCAGCGGGAAATTAGAAGGGAAAAGCGGGAACAAGAAGTGAAATACTAAAAGGCACAAAAATAATTTCTCTCTCTATAGTAATAACCTAAAACCCCCAAATCCATTGATAAAGGTTCAGATATTTCTGTCTCTCTCTAGCTAGCAATCTGCCAAAATCACTAAAGTCTCTTTCATTTTTTTTTCTCTTGCTCTATCAAACACGCACAGAAATCTACGAAATCTTGAAGCTTGAATGCATTATTGACAGCAAAATCTCCTAAATCATTAAGTTTGAAGGCATTATTGGGAGCAAAACGATTCATCTACCACTTGTATCTACATCTAAGGTAATTTTATTCCTCCTAATTCATATCCCCCTTCTTCTTTTTTGTAAAATCTTTCATTTTTCTTTCTTGATAATTGAATACTATGTGATTGAGCTCTAATAGATACTCATTGTTATTGTGTTAGGACGAAAAATGCTAGTTTTGTAGGCAAGGTTGGGGGTTAGGTTCAAAGATGAGATATTTGAGAGTCTATTTAACGATTTTCTCTGTTAGGATTTCATAATTTTTGCTACCACGAAATTTTGGTAAGGCTGGCATAGCAATTTTTTTCTATCAGCTGATTAATTAGTTGAATATTTTTTCCATTAGTATCTTTAATTTCAGTTCCCAGTTTATATGCTTTGATTTTGAATGATTCTTTTTATTGTATTACCATTGTATTCAATTTTAAAGTATAATCTGACAGTAAAAAGATTAGACGAGAAAGAAACAAAATTGTTAACTTGTGTCTATGAGTAGCTTGAACGACACATAAGTTCTCTAAACTTATGTCGAGCAAATTAGATACTACACAATTTATGTCGAGAAGAGAGATCTCTCACTTGAAGGACTAACAACTCTTCTTCCTCTGTACACATTACCAAATCCTCCTTGTCCTAGTTTGCTTCTGAAGCGACCGGTGATTCTTTTGATGTCTGTATAATTGTATCTGTTTGGAGCATATGATCCATAGTTCTTTAAGAATTCTTCAACTTTTTGGTGATCCTCAGCATTAGATTCCCAAAACCTGATGTATT
>NW_006239353.1:64166-102564 GCF_000226075.1 Solanum tuberosum
GTTCCAGCCTCGAAATCGAAAGATTTCTCCGTGGAATTCGTCACCAGGTATGTGGGATTTCACTAGTGGGTTCCTTTCGCCCATTAGGTCCTTAGAATTCAGTCAGATTCTTGATTCCATGATTATGAACAGACCTAGGGTTTCTAGAATTACAGCAGATCATCATGAATTTGTTATTAACATGTTCCAAATCAGATTATCATGTTATTGCTCAGTTTCTCGCATGAATTTCAGAACCCTAGCTATGTATTTCTTTAGTTCTTGAATTACACATGCTAGGTCAGATATTTCAGTTATTCAGTTATACATGCCTCAGTTATTAATGCATCATTATCAGATTAATTGTTGCATTCTCAGTTTTGCATGTTCAGTTCGAGCTATCCAGTATTTACAGAAATTCAGTCATAATCAGTTAACTACTTAATTCATTGGGAGTAGCATAATACCGAGTTGGACTAGGGTTTCAGCGTACCCATATAGTCCCAGAACTACGAGCCACGTAGGTGTAAGTCCCCTCTGTGGGCAACATCAGTTTAGTGATCACGCCAGTATGCCTCTATACCTCTGGCAGGGTATATTGGGTCCTCTCGATGGGGCGTATACATCGGACTCCACATTTAGATCATGTGGTGTCGGTTATTAGTAGCTCCCACAGTTCAGTCAGACTCTATTGCATTGACCATATTTCAGTACAGTCAGTATTCAGTCTCAGCATGTTATAAATTTGGTCATTGCATCAGTTAGCTCAGTATTCAGTATTTTCAGTATCTATATCATGTTCAGATTATATCATTGCTCAGTATTCTTTGTTCAGTTATATGTTATTTCAGCTTTACTGTATCCTGCATGCTCAGTACCTTTACTGAGGCATACGTGCGCTACATCTTCTCGTGATGTAGGTTCAGGTTCTCAGCATCCAGATCACGCTTAGATCGATTCCCGATCTTCAGTTCAGCAGCATCAGTGGTGAGTCCTCATTCTTCGAGGACTAGTGACATGTTTATCTTTATTGCTTTTAGTCTTTAGTTTCAATTTTTCTAGACCTAGTTGGGGCATGTCCCAACATTTCTAGTCAGTTTAGAGGCTTATTTCAGACATAGTTAGATTCAGCTTAGTGTTGAGTTAATATCTTCTTTGTATTAAACTCATCAGTTTTCATATATCTCAGATATAGTATATGGGTATTCCCCATCATTTCAGACTTACTTTCTGATTTAGCTTCCGCATCAGTTATTATTATCTTTAGTATGTTCATGATCATGCCAGCAGGGTTAGCTTGGGATCACTTGTGGTCCTAGGTTCCGTGTCCGCATCTTGGGGGTAGCTTGGGGCGTGACAATCTATGCGTCATGAAACAAGAAAATGACTTAAGAAGCATGAACTTGACCTTGAAATACATATTATTTTGGAGATGTCTACCTTTGTGACAAGAAAATTTGTTGGTTTTATCACTCTGGCATTGACCTCTACCATAATGACATTTGTTACATTCCTCAGATAATTTTCATTCTACTAGAATTTCGAGACCTAACATGTTGAACAAATCACCATGACTTGACTGAATTGGCAATCTGATTAGTGAACAGTTGGTAGGAATATTGTCTGCTCCTATGTATTCATCGGAAAGCTTATAGTATATGCTAAATCCTTCACAGCCACTGTACATATTATATTCCACAAAATGATCGTTCTTCTTCTGCGTAATGTTATGAACATTATTACTGCTACTGATGCATTTGAAGATGTTTATAAGATTAATCATATTAAAAGAAATAGAAGGAGAGTCTGGAAGGGAGAAATTTTTGTTAAATGCCTGGCACTTGTTCACTACGCTTAACATTTAAAAGCATAATTGATTTGGAAAATTTGTGAGAAACGTATATCTTGGTGTAAAGACTTGAAGTCTTGCATCAATATATAGACTTAGTCGTCAAGCCTAGTGAAGAGACAACTATCACTTTTTTTTTGTGAGTTTCATATATCAACTATCCATTGTTCCTTTTACCTATCTAAACTATATATCACTCTTCTCTTTGTATCAAAACACACCACGATGCAGAGTTCACTAAATATTGTTCCTACTCGACAACAGGTGTGTGTAGGCGTATTCAACATCGAAGGTATGTTTTAATACAGAGGGAGTGATACTTTAGGTAGGTAAAAGCAAACACTGGATAGTTGAGATATGAAACTCACAAAAAGGTGAAAAGAGTTAATGGTAAAAAAACACACATATAAAGAAGTCTATTCTAACATTATTGAGAGTGGAAAAGTCTAAGAATTATATTTAGATATTTCCAAAGAATTCTGTCAACATCTAAAGGACTTTTCTCCCTCTATTTATGCATTCTTTTCTCATTTTTCTCCGTTTGGTCACAATCGTTTTTCAAGTAGGACACTATATACAGTTCTATTATAACATTTTTAGACATAAAATGCTAGAGAGACAAGAATTGAACTTGAGACTAAATTTTCTTCACTATACACTGAGATTCCAGGAACATTTTCCTCTAGTCTTTATATACAAAATAAGTACTTCTTGTGCACATTTAATGTCTCATAGAATCTCTGAGAACACTTATCATTTGACAAAACCAATATAGTAAGCTCTGATGTCAATGCTGAATAAAACACTCAACTAAGAGGAGCTTTGTTAAAGCATCTGAAATATTCAGTAGCATTCTAGTTTAATTCTACTTTCTCTATTTCAATTTTTTGCAATTTCTTGAACAACATTGACTCGAAACTAGCTGACAATCTTTGCTTTCAGCCAATATTGTGAATATCAAGTTATTTTGTGATCTATACAGTTTTCATGAGTTGAATAGTTGAGTCCAAAATCCTTGAGCAAAATGCACTTTAAGAGAGTTGTTGAGAAGTAGTAGTATTATTAATCAATACTCTATTGATTGAAGTTCGTAAAATTTAGTTTGAGTGACTTTTATTCCTACTTACTTTTGATCAATTTAGTGTATTTTTTATTGGATTAAAGTTAAGTTATCCCAAGAACTTTAAAAGTATGTGTGTCATATAATATACTTCATAGTAGTTACCTTTTTTTTGGTGTTTCAAATGTTGTTTGAATTGTTCTTTTCTACTAAAACTATGGCTGCATAATGGTTTCTAAAGTTACTACTTGTGGTGCATTTTTGAAATCTTAAGCTACTTGGAACTTCATGGTTATTTGTCATTGTTGTTTTGTGGTTCTTGATTTCAATTAGATTCTAAATGTTTACTGAAATTGCTTGGATCCTCATGTAGTTTGATAAAAAAAAATGTTTGAGAAGTGAGTTTAGCTTTGTGAAACATGAAAAAGGTCATTACTTCACGTGGATGAAAAATTAAACTTTAGATCCATTAAGTTTAACTCGTAGTGTGTAGTGTTCTTAACTATTCTGATTGAGTTGGAATGTTTTTCATAGCTCATTGTAGCCTTGAAACATAAATTTATGAATAATATTTTAGCATATTTTCATAAATAGATCTAATATGAAAGAATTTAATAAATCTTTATACACTTTGTAGGCTCAAATTCAAGAATTGGTGGAGTCTGAACCATCACTTTCTAGCATAGAAATTGTTGAGAAATGCTTTGGACCTCAAAGTCGTAGTCATGTATTTGGCTTTGGAGGTGGAGTAAAAGCAAGAGATTTGAAAGGTGGGGCTTCCTCAAAACCTGAATTGTTGGTTGAGCTACGTTTAACTCAAAAAGAAAATCAGTCTTTGAAGGATTGCATATCTAACTTTCAAAATGAGATGAAAGAACTGAAGCAATTGAATGAATTTTTTTTAGCGCAACACCCTAATTTCCAGCCTCCAATTCAAGAGAATGAGTATTCGGATACTTGATGATACCATGTGAGTAAAAACTTACCTGAAACATCATTTTATTGTGCTGGTTCTGCGAGCGAAGCTATTAGTTGTTGGTTGTTCTATCGTAAAATATATTTGTGTGTTTGATATATATTATAAAGTAGTTGAATGATTATGCGTGTTGTAACAGTTTCCTGTAAAATTAAAGTGGTTGACATACTGCATACTATGATTTCGATCTTACATCTTAAGGTTTTTGTTGGGTCGTTCAAAGTGGCTTCGAGTAAGGTGTGAGTACATTGTCCTAGTTGTATCTATGAGAGTGAAAATGTAATCGTATACAGTACATATAGTGGTTCATGTTTTCGTGTATACCTTTAGACTTCCCCTGTTGTTTAGAACATGTACAATGTAGCTCTATATTTTTTTCAACACACTTACTCCTGATGAAATTTTGCAAAGAAAAAGGGACTTTTGACTATTTAAGGATTTTCAAGTGAGGACAAGAAACTCATTTAGAACATGTAAGATTCTTCTATTCCAGCTCTTCTCTACTCCTGTGATAAAAATTTAATGCTCTGCCATGTAGTTATAAATTTGAAAAGGCTTCAGACCCTTTCCATCATGTTCCTCCATTTTTACTAAGTGGACAGTGATATGGAAAATGGGGTTCCAGGATTACTCCCTCTATGTTTGGCCATTGTTGAACTCACTCAGCATTAACAATCTGTCACTTAGAATCTGTCACTTGGTGCTGCAGCATTTTTGAATCTGTCACTTGGTGCTGCAGCATTTTAGAAGCTGTCACTTTGAGCTGCAACATTAGAAGTTGTCACTTTGAGCTGCAGTATTTAGCATTTTAGAATCTGTCACTTGGTGCTGCAACATTGTTGATCACTGGTTCTAAGTCACCCCATAAGGCCCTCTTGTAGTTCAATTTTCTGTAACCCATACACTGCTCCAAAGTAAAATCCAGTATTCGATTTTATTCTAGTACAATAACCAAAGATAAATTGTTGGTGCACAACATCAACTCTAAAGTCGATGATAGAGTAGTCTTGTAATACCCAAATCCTTCCCCTCCGATGAATATTGTAGTTCGCAGCCCATCTCCATTTATCCCCAAGGTTCTTTATGATTTTTGGTGCTCTCTCTTCTTTGACTTTGTTTTCTAGTATAGCTAATAGAATAAAATTATTTTCTCTACAAAATGCCTTCATCTCCTTATGCTTATACACTTGATTAGTGCCTCTTACATTACATGTTATGATGCTCATTAAAATTGAGTTTTGTGTTGCGCTATTCCTCCACATCGTTTGCCATGTACCCCAATCTCCTGCATTATTTTCCTATGAGTAACCTGTGTAACAACTTGTGTAAACGTGTGAATGAATTAGATGTCTCCAGTCCCCAATCCATGTTCATACCCACACTTATCGAATAGTCCCTATCCTTTGATAAAGTGTTACATTTTTAGTCCTACTTATAAACAAACAGAATGTCCTGTTCCACTGTTGATAAGAACTCTACTGAAATAACAGTAACATGTAAAACTAACTAATGGCAACTCTCAAGTACTCTTTAATCTTTCCACAAGTACTCTTTAATCTGTTCTTCCTTTCCTTCATTTGTTTCCTAGACTTCTCAACCTTAGTGTCAAGCCCATTCCTGATGAGCCTATACTTTGGCTCATACTTCTTGGCATTCTCAACGGAATCATAAATCAAACCAAATCTTGTTGATTTCCCACCTCCAAAATGTGTACGTAACTTGGAAACAAAAATAGCATTTGTGTCCTTTCTGTTTATTTTTATATATAGTTAAGGATAGTATATAATTTTTTTGCTAAGGATTCATGATCACAATATTGTTACTAGCTTAGTGAGATGACTTATATTCACCTTATTTTGTAATTACATTATATATTATATCTGAAAGTGACAACTTTATATTATTGATCATATTTTCTAGGTGCAAATTACATGTGATCTAAGGACTAGATTGTTAGTCCTTATTCCTTTGGGTAGGAAATTTTAAATGGTTGTGAAATGATTTATGGACCACCTTCAAAATGGTCCCGAAATGATTTAGGGACCAACTTAAAAGTTTTCGTAAATTGGACGAGCTACAAACTGGTCGCAGACTCATTTACGGACCAGTTTCAAACTGGTCGAAAATTGATTTATAGACCAGCTTCAAGCTGGTCACAAACTGATTTACAGACCAACTTAGAAGTCGTCCTAAAATAATTATGGACCAGTTAGAAACTAGTCGCAAAATGATTTAATGACCACAATTTCAATTTCAATAAGTGCGAATAGGCACCAGATATATGGTCCCTAAAAGTATTTTAAGGACCAGTGATATACTAGTCGCGAAAAAGAATCAGCGACCAGCCCGATAATCTCGTCTCTAAAGGTCATTAGCGACTAGGCCTATAAGGACAAGTGTAACTGGTCGCTATTTCCCTTTTTGGGACCAGGTTCGTACTTATAGCGACCAGTTTTCCCTTCGCTATTGGGCAGTTTTCTTGTAGTGGAATGACTTGAATGAACTCTCTTTAGTTCTTCTTGGAACTCAAGGTTCTACATATAGTGACCTTAACACTCAAGAAATTTTAATTTCCTCGGTAAAATCCTACTCACAACGAAGGATGGTTCGAGTCTCAGTTTCGAAAAATATTCTGGGTTGTTACAATTATTAATTCAAATTAATTGTTATAGCCATAGTTTCTTTTATGTGTAATTCGCAGCAAACATTTCATGTTTAATAGACCAAAATATACAAATGCAAGACCCATTTGTATACCGAAATATACAAATGCATGACCCATTTGTATACCAAAATATACAAATACAGGATCCATTTGTATTCGGAAATATACAAATAGACCAAAATATACAAATGCAAGACCCATTTGTATACCGAAATATACAAATGCATGACCCATTTGTATACCAAAATATACAAATACAGGATCCATTTGTATTCGGAAATATACAAATAGACCAAAATATACAAATGCAGGACCCATTTGTATACCAAAATATACAAATAGACCGGAATAAACAAATGCAGAACCCATTTGTATACCGAAATATACAAATGCAGGACCCATTTATATACCGAAATAAAATCATTCAACTAAATATCTCATTAAATAAAATTTGTCATGAAAAAATAAATTATTTTTTATCCCTAAAATTGAATGATATTAACTTCTAAAATAAATAAAGTAAAATCTGTTTTGCGAATTAAGTTAAATGTTCATATATGAAATTAATTCTCATTTTTCCATTGTGTCCGATGTTTTAAAATCTATTTAATTTGAATTTTGCAAATCAAGAGCTTCGTATCTTTTGAATATTTGTATGGCGGTAAGATTCACAACAATCCCTGATAACCACTGGGTGATTTTGATTCTGTTAAAAAATGGAGATAACATAGCTTGAGGTTTTCTAGACGTTATGTTATTTAGCATACATATAGGGATGGTAATGAGGCGGGGTGAATGCGGGGCGGGGTGGGTTTAAAGCTATGCGGGGCAGGGTAGGTTTAAGGTTGCGTGGGGCGGGTTGAAGTGGTGGTTTTTTTTTAAAATTACTGTGGGGCGGGGCGGGTTGCGGGTATATGTGATTTCATGTGTGTTCAAATTAATTTAACTTTTTACATGTTATAAGAGTGATAGAACATTATTTATTAAAATAATTTCTTTAAAACTACTAAAATATTCAAGATGGTAAATGAAAATGGTTCAATAAAAAATAATACAATTTCTTACATGTTTCCAATTGACATCTAAAAAATGAAATTTTAAGTCACTATCCTATTAAATTAATACAACTTAATGAATTTTTTTTTTATTATCAAACTTAACTAGAAAAAGAAAATATTAAAAAAGTTATGTGAGGCGGGATCATGCGGGGCGGGTTTATGCGGGACGGTTGAAAATGAAAAAAATTATGCGGGTTAAACTCAACCCGCCTCACCCCGCCCTGCACCACCCCATTGCCATCCCTACATACATATTTAGTTATAGGTGTGCTAATAACTCTAGTTTATACTTTCTCTGTCCCTAATTACTTATCAACTTTTCCTTTTTTAGTTATCCCTAATTACTTGTCCATTTTGACAAATCAAGAAAGGACAATTTTTTTTACCTATTATACCCTCAATTAATTACTCTGAAAATTGTAGAACTTTTTGAAACTCTTAAGTTTTTAATTCATCCATTTCATAATTAATAGGGGTAAAATGATAAACTTACTATGTTAATAATTATTTTCTTAATAAGTGTATCAATTCAAAAGTAGAGGGACAAAGGGAGTATTTTATTTTGGAGTGAGAAAGGAAAGAGAGAGAGTCAACAGTTGCCAAGGAGAAGTAACTATAGAATTAATTTATTTATTTAAAAATTAATAGAGAAAATGGTCAAGTCCCCCCAATCTATAGTCCGATTATTAACTACACATTCATATTTTACGGTGATTCTATACCCCTTAGACTATTTTAAAATGGAATTATTTGCTCCCTATGTGCTGAGATGACAAGTAATATGTAGTTTGCTCTCTTTGAGAGAGTGGGAGCAAAACCAAATAATAAAATTTTAACTGTATAAGTGTTTTTTTATTTCATTATTAATTCTCTACTTTTGATGTTTCCTCTTCTTTTTTTTTTTTAAAAGTTTATTTAATTTTTTTTTAAACTTTTAACGTTCCTTTTCTTCTTTCTATTTAACGAAGAAACACCAGCAACAACATGGGTTCCAGCGGCGGCAAAATCATGTGAACTTCACTCATTCACCACCAAGTCTCTGTTTTCATCGACCTTCCATCATTAAGCTCCCTCTTACCTTCAAATCACACACGTCTCACATTAGCTCAATTAAAAACTCACCGGAAATAATTATTGTTACTCCACTATGTGAGAATAGACCAATCAACCATCAATTTCGCTGTGAACCACCACTTAAATCACCATTGCCACTTTCTTTGTAGCTTCAAGATTTTTAAAGTAGGAGATGCAGATTCAAACATAAACACAAAATTTAAATAGTTAGGTGTTGCATCTACCTTCCTTTTTCAGATCTGATAAAGCTTTGACTATCAAATCTACAATAAATATCGAATAGTACAAAAATCTTACAATATCTTCATTTTAAAGATTTCTACCCAACTAAACTAAACTAAACTAACAGCATCTAAAAATCTAATCCCCAAAATTGATCAATTTTTTGGAGCATTGAATTGTTAATGATTTTGAGTGAAATTTCTTAAATATCGAGAGAAAAAAGAGGAAATGGTGTAGAAATGGAGATTTTGAAGGGTAATTAGGCGATTATTGAAAAACATTTAGTAATTGATTTTTATACATTAAAAAAATATATATTACGTGGCGGGCGCATGTCCATCACCATTTAATGCTTATCTGGGGTGAGTTATTAGGGAATTATATATTCCACTTTTAAAATGTTTGGGGGTAAAATATGAGTGTGTAGCTGCCAATCCGGTTATAGGTTGGAGGGGCTTTTGACAATTTTACAAAATTAATATCTTGAAAGGTCATTTAATTTTGAGAATAAATAATAATTTATTTTATCATGTTAAGATTTAGTTAATGATGAATTTAGTTGAGTGATTTTTTTAATATAAAAGTCTAAGTTGAGTGATTTTACTAATACAAAACAAAATTTAATGACTTTTCTAGATACATTCTCAAAGTTGAATGACCTTTTGAGATGTCAACTCCAAGTTCTTACGACAAAATTCCTAATTTTCCTAACTTTATTTTCCATTAATAACTATATTGTGCAACCGTCCCATCAATTTTGTTCTTTCATATACACCTTGGTCTTCGAAATATTCTTTAAATAGTCTGCATAAGACAATTACATGGTTTAAATCCACTTCCATTTTCTCTAATTAATTTCTTATTTTTTAGTAATCTCAATTATGTCAATTCTAATTAGAGTAATTTAAAAACCATTCTGTCATTTGTCTAGAGATCATTAATTGTAATTTAGCGTCTTGTTCATTTGTCGTGTGCAACGAAATGAAAGGACCCGATCCACCAACTTCCATAGTTAATTCTCCGTCATCAACTTCAATTATTTTTAACCAACATTTTTAATTCACAATAATAATATCACTCTTTTGTTTTGTTAAGTTGTGCATTTGCAAATAAATTATTCTGACGCCAAAATGATTACGATTAAGGGTGTATTTGGTGTGGTGGAAAGAATTTCAATGGAAAATGTTTTCCATAGCTCAGTTGGTTGGTAATCGAACTCTTACCTTGTTTCCCCTCTCCTGTTATTCTTTAAAAAATAAAATTTCTTTTTTGAAAAAATAAGTGTTTTCTTTAAATTTTAATATTGATATGTAAACAAAAAATATTATCCCAAAAACATATGTAATATATCATATTACGATAAAGGTGGGATAAGGTGGGATGTGGGGGTTCACGAGTGATGGGTTGGGTGCTGTTGGGTGGGTGGGAGGAAACTATAGACTTGAAATATCACTTGTGGATTAATAGGAAATATGTTCTATTGGAAAAATCATTTTACTCATTTTTTAGGAATTTGTTTTTCTAAAATATTTTAACAAATCAACATGAAAAATTGAAAAACGTTTTCCTCTTACTAAACATATACCAAACACAGCCTAAGCTCAAACATTGCACAAAACATTGACTTCTTCTTCGTTTTCCCGTAAAATTCCAAAAGATATGATGGTGGTAGAGTAGGTGGATGATGGAAGGGAGAAAGGGTCAAGAAAAAGGAGAAATAATTTTACTTTTGAAAAAATAGAAGCTTTTCACGTGCCTTGAGTTATTGCAATACATAATATGTCACGTCAATAAAAAATATCAAAATGATATGGGATATCAATGTCTAACTAAAAATTGATATCAACTTTAAATGACCATCAATAAGTTAACCCTAAAATAAACTCATCTGATATGAGCTCAAAATATCTTCTTCTTTTCTTTAGCTTGCTTAATATTATGAAAATTATAATATAAAAAGCCAATTTTATGTTATTGGCTATTGCTTCTTTTTTTTTACGAACTATAACATGTAACTTATAAATCTTTTTCAAGTTATCAATATATTGAGTCTAAACAATTTATTTTTTTATGGTAATTAATTTCCGCATAACATGATAGTTTAAAAGGCAATAATTTTGAAGAGGAGAGAGACAAATGAGATAAAGAGAGAGGAGAGAAGCGAGCAAAAGTTTTGAATGAGAGATAAGAGATGCTAGAAATATAGATTGAATATTACATATAATTTGTATCTGAATTTCAATTGAGATACACATATATACATACACACATCATCTTTTCTCTTCATCAAATTTCACTCGCCTCTCTTTCGAAATCTCCCACATAGATTCAAATATAATTTTTTTGGTAAATAAGAATTTAATAAAAAGCTAAATCAGTGAATACATTACCCAGTTAGAAGAGCATTCCCCACGGATAAGAGTATTAGCCGTGGTATGTTCCTTCAGAAATAGTAGGGTTTCTAGCATCTTCCTTCACCAGTATGTTCGCTACCCTGTTCTCTTTCTAAATACGTGATGTAGTATTGCTCCTAGTTGTCGTATCAAAGACCTGCATTCAAATGTTATATTAGATTAACTCAAGGGGTACTTTAAAACTGAAATATAGATACATAGAGACATGCACAAATATATATTGTATCACCCCTAAAATATACATACATAGTTTTTTTTTCCTGATGATAGTTGTATCAATTTTTTTTTTGATACACAGATACAATACGATGGTATTTGTATCAGTTTCTTCTTCTACACAAATACAATATTTTTCTAATACATAGATACATTTTTTCTAATATAGAAATATAATTAGTTGTATCAATCGAAGAAGTAGAGAAGATTCAAAAGTGAAGAAGAATCTAATATATCTGATATATGTTTTTAGTCTATAGATATTCACCCGATGATACAGGTTGATAATAATTGTATCAGTTTTTTTTATACTCAAATAAAAAAAATAAAATTAAGACAATGTTTGAATCATTGTATCAGCCCTAAATAAATACATCTATATAATTTTTCTGATACTCTTTTTCAATAAGTAAATATAGTCTAATAATAGATGTATCAATTTTTTCTAATACAAACAAATATAGTTTGATATATAAATATAATTTGTTGTATCAATATGTGTCAATCAAATAAGAAAAGAAGATTCAAAAAGAGTGACACATTAGATACATATTGTGTCTGATGATACAAAAACTGATGAATGAAATTTTTTGATATACCTATGTTTATCCAATAAAAAATGAATCAGTAATTAGCAAGAAAATATTAAAAAATTTAAGACAAACAACCACAAATAAAAATAAAAATAATTCAGATAAAATTTTAACTAGATTTTGTACTAATACAAAAAAAAGGAAGGAATAGAAGAAAACTTCACAATGAATTGATTGAGATATTTGTTTATACATATGTACAGTTTTAGTGACTATGACAAGAACTTTTTTTTTTAGAAAAGTCGGTTTAGATAAATCTCATGTGAAAGAAAAAGGAGAGAGGAAGAGAGGCGAGAGAAAGTAGAGAGCCCGCTATAAAACAGTAATTCTATCTATGTTAGATAATATTGTGTTGAGTGGTCTATATAAGTGAGAAAATATATTCACAATTTCTGTAACAAAAAAAAAAAAACAGGGCAATATGAACCAAACAGAGGAATCCAAATTATCCAAGCCACATGCAGTATGCATTCCATTTCCAGCACAAGGTCATATTAACCCTATGCTCAAATTAGCCAAACTCCTCCATATCCGAGGCTTTCATATCACCTTTGTTAACACAGATTTCAATCACCGTCGATTGCTCAAATCCCGGGGTCTCAATTCCCTCGTTAGCCTACCTTCCTTTCGTTTCGAGTCCATCCCTGATGGACTCCCTCCCTCTAACGAGGATGCCACACAAGACGTTCCTTCTTTGTGTGAGGCATGTAAGAAGTCGTGTTTGGCCCCTTTCAGAGACCTCGTCACCACACTAAATCATAATTCCAATTTCCCTTCTATTTCTTGCATAGTCTCTGATGCTGCCATGAGCTTCACTCAACAAGTTTCTGAGGAATTAGGTGTTCCTAATGTTGGCTTTTGGACTGCTAGCGGTTGTTCCTTGTGGGCTTTCACACAATATCCAAAGCTTGTGGAACAAGGTTATGCTCCACTTAAAGGTATGAAAACCAACGTCTTATATTTATTTTAGACGATTAGACGTAGTCAGGATTTGATGTTGTTAGGTTGAGGATTCTAACTTTGACTTCTAAATTATTATACATATTAAATTTAGATCAAGGTAACAACCGTACCTTGGTTTCTTGCTCAACTACCGTCTATAGATTTTTTAAAGTTCGTTGAGTGTCCATTTGTAGATACTAAACTGTACTTGGTAACATCCCTAGTTAGCCATTCCGAAATTAATTATAGTTTCTTTTAACTGGTTGAATTTCAGATGAAAGTTATTTAGACACGATTATAGATTGGATACCGGGCATGGAAGGCATCCGTCTAAAACACTTGCCAAGCTTCATCAGAGCCACAGTTGATGAACCAAGCTATATTATAATCAAATATATAGTGGAAGAAATCATGGACAAAATTCCCAAATTCTCTGCACTCATTTTGAACACATTCGACATGCTAGAGAGTGATGTTTTGCAACAAATTGCAACAAAGTTCCCTGTAGTTAATTATACTATTGGACCCTTGCATCGCTTTGTGTTGAATAATACAACTCAAGACGAAGACTTGAAATCAATCGGTTCTAATCTATGGAAAGAAGAAACTCACTGTCTTGAATGGCTGGACACGAAGAAACCAAATTCTGTTGTTTATGTGAATTTTGGAAGTGTTACAGTGATGAGCAATGAACAGTTAATTGAATTTGCGTGGGGACTTGCAAATACTAAAATGGATTTCTTATGGATCGTTAGATCCGATTTAGTCATGGGTGATTCAGCCATTTTGCCACATGAATTTCTCGCGGAGACTAAGGAAAGAGGTTTATTAGTTGGTTGGTGTCCTCAAGAACAAGTTTTAAATCATCCGTCAATTGGAGGATTTTTAACACACAGTGGATGGAATTCGACTTTTGAGAGTATATCATATGGTGTGCCAATGTTGTGTTGGCCTTTCTTTGCAGATCAACAAACAAATAGTTGGTTTAATTGTAATCGTTGGGGTATCGGGATGGAAATTGATAGCAATGTGAAGAGGGAAGTGATTGAGGAACTTGTAAGAGAGTTGATGGTTGGAGAAAAGGGTAAAGAGATGAAAGAAAATGCATTGAAGTGGAAAAAATTAGCAGAAAAAAGCTATAAATTCTTCAGATGGATCATCTTACATGAATTTTGACAAGTTGGTTAGCCATGTACTATTAGGAAATTAAAGGGTCTTTCACCTTAAATTTCTTACATCAGATTGACAAGAGGTTCAAAGATTTAAGTTTTGTGAATGTCATGTTTCTCCAAGGTTGTATTATGTACTTGCAATAATTGATGAAAATAAACTTTCCATTCTTGCTAGAAAAACACTATTATTTCGGACGAAAATGATCTCTTATGATCACTTATAAATTGAAGAGAAAAAGAAAATGACATTTTCAGATTTTTTACGAAACCAAATTGTCAGATCATGTCAATGTCTTATGAATATTTTTTCAAACACATGTGACATGCCTATACACATCCGGATGACAGGCGGAGCAACATGCATAGGATGAGGCCTGACCAGTAAATATTTCATTTTTAAAATGGAAAACGAAAACTGTCCATTAGAAATGACTTTAAAACACCATTCTTCCTTTTATTGGATCAAACTTTTTCATACCCCCAAACCCTTTCCACCTATTAAATCAAAAAAATTTCCTAACGTATTAGAAATGATTCAAAAAATGCGATTCTTCCGCCTGTTGATTCATATTCACTTGTGACATTATATATTGCCCCTCAACTAAAATGCTGAGGCTTTGGGATTCTTCTTAAATACCACCTAATTCCCAATTAATTGAATGAGGATGGCAACAATACCTATCAACCAAAGGAAGTACTTTGCTGTTATATCTCATTTTTCATCTATATAAAGCAGCAACCATCACCTAATTTTTCTTGAGTTGAAATTCAAATTGTGGTTATAAAACTTAAATAATAATTTATTCAAATTATTGAGATTAAGCGAGTCAAATTGGGTGGTCAAGACCCATCCCGCTTTTAAGCCCATTTGAGCCCAAAGTAAACTTGGGCAGGTTAGAACTCAATCCGATTTCTATTTAAATCCATTTTAATAAGAGCAACTTTCACATATAGCAAACATAAAAATCATATTTGTATGTTATAGCTATAGTTTGCATAATTGCGCTCCATTGCAAATTTTATATTTGCTATGGAGCTTTTGATTTGTATAATTCGCTAGATACATTCAATTTTATACAAATTGTTCAGTTTTGTATAAATTCATTTATGCATTGTAATTTGTATAATAAGATCTGTATTTGTATAATTATAAGTTTATAGGATGGAAATATATGTTTTTGTATTTGTATATACATTTTTCTCTCGCTTTATACAAACACAAACACATTTTATACATTTTATACCGAAATGTATAAAATGGCTAATTGTATACCGAATCAGATGGCAAAAAAAGGGGATGTTTGGTGTGAATTGCAAATAAAATAAATTATGACTATAGCATTTAATTTGAATTAATAGTTTGCTATTTCATACAATTTTTCCTAAAAAAAACTGATACAATTATTATCAAACGTTATCATCCGATGAATATCCAATAGACTAAAAAACATATATCAGATATATTAGATTCTTCTTCATTTTTGAATTTTCTCTACTCCTTCGATTGATACAATCAATTGTATTTCTATATTAGAAAAAAAATGTATTTATGTATTAGAAAAATATTGTATTTGTGTAGAAGAAAAAACTAATACAACTATTATCGTATTGTATCTGTGTATTGAAAAAAATTGATACAACTATCATCACAAAAAATAACTATGTATGTATATTTTAGGGGTGATATAATATATATTTGTGTCTTTGTGTATCTATATTTCAGTTTCAAAGTACCCTTAAGTAAAAATGTAATCGCCATGATTACAAAGGATGCAACTACTTTACGCTAATATAATCTTTGAATGCAGGTCTTTGCGACGACATTTAAGAGCAATACTACATCACGTATTTAAGGAAGAGAACAGAATAGAGGACATGCTGGCGAAGGAAGATGCTAGAAACCCCACTGTTTTTGAAGCATAAAGCACAAACATCATTTTTGAGGCATAAAGCACAAATATCGTAATTGCACTCCTCTATTTATATTTTAAAATTTATCATTAAATACTTATGAATTTTCTATGTTAAGATTACAGATATTAATCAATAAATTAAATTACTGACGAATTTAATTCAATGATTAATTTCCTTTAGAGCACGGCTTAACTTATTTCTTGTGTTGGATTCATAAATCCACTTGCCAGGTTTGACACGATGAAAGCTTATAAGCTTCTCAAAAAAGGCATGTCATCATTATCTATATTGAGACATGGATTCCATCAAGTAACATATAATTTCACCAATATATATTATTATCATCCAATCTACTAGTCATATTGACTCATATGAGAATCTCACCTTTTAATAAATCAAAATAATAATTAATATATACAGATCATGATAGTTATATCAGGATTGACAATATAAGTATATTTAACAGTTTAGAGCATATGTTTTTGTTAGTCTGTCTAAAACAACTATCTCTACTCGGTCCTGTTCAATACATACAAAATGCACTAGCACAAGAAGTTGAAACTATACCGTTCCCATAATCAAGATAAATTATACATAATCTTGTTCTACAATCGTACCGATGGCATGCCCAATTTCTATATTAGATTGTGAACAAATAAATTTTATACTTATAAGAACGATGATTTAATCCTTGGTGTATAGGCTAAAAACTCTATACACTAAATCATCTACTATACAAGTAAACAGACACCATAAACGAATATATGATCTATTTTTATTGTTATGTAGTCATCACTGAAATAAGTTTCCACCCTATTGTACTTGGCAGGCTCCTTAGGGAGAACACACATGAGATCCGCTGCAATATTGCTTATGCGTGTCCCTCTTATCGATTATTAATATCCCGAGATCCAATACAACTAAAGATTTTCGCTCAACCTTTGTTTCGCCTAAACAATTTCATTGCCTCACTCCGCTCGCCTACAAAAAACGTATTTCATTCGCCTACAAATTTTAAACATATGGTTACTAGTATATATCCCAATAATCTTCCACTTAGACATTTAACCATCACAAATTATTATATTGTATTATATCTAAATACGTAGTTAATAGTATATACCATAACAAAAATAAATTATATAAATTGAAACGAAAGGAGAGAGGATAACTTTTTTATTGAAGTTTAGAAACCTACCATCACAACTTGTAGTTCTAGTCTAGTGAAGGAAGTTGTTACGTGTGGTAAACTTGTGATGCATAACAATTGACACAAAAACGATAAATTAGGAAAATGATTTGTTCTCTTTGTACCATTTGATTTGTGGTTATAAAATATACAAAGGGTTAGTGACAAACTGACAATTAGACAATTAATTGTCAGTCTCAGTCATTTGTTTTACTTTTGAAACTTAATGTAATACTAATATATTCAAATTAATTAAAATTAATTTGAACTGATAAGCTCAGTGATTCATGTCCTTGTATTTTAATGTTTCATATCTATCAATTGAACATGAAAGACACAAATAGCCAAGATTAATATTAGGTGTAATATTTTGTACGCTTCTTTCGTGTCTTCATTAAATTCCATAGGATAAATTAAAATTCAACTTTATACCTATCCGTTCATTTCACATTTATAAGCATAATATTATTTCTACTACGTACTGAAGTTGAGATTGTGTGTGCCTTAGAAACACTGCAGGCACACACAATGGGAACTTTTTTTTATTAGGAAACCTTATGCCTTAATGGCTATTCTGAAGGCCATACCACAACTAATACTCTTATCCGTGGGAAATGCTCTTCTAACTATGTAGTGTATTCGCTAATTTAGTTTTTTATTAAATTCTAATTATTTATCAAAAAAAAAATATGTGAATCTATGTGGGAGATTTCGAGAGAGAGGTGAGTGAGATTTGATGGAGAGAAAAGATGATGTGTGTATCTCAATTGAAATTGAGATACAAATTATATATGATATTCAGTCTATATCTAACCTCTCTTATCTCTCCTTCAAAACTTTTGATTCTTCTCTCCTCTCTCTTGATCTCATTTGTCTCTCTCCTCTTTAAAATTATTGCTTTTTGTTATGCAGAAACTAATTACCATAAAAAATAAATTGTTTAGACTCAGTATATTGATAACTTATAAAAAGATTTATAAGTTACCTGTTATAGTCCGTAAAAATAAAAAGGGAAAATTGTATGAAGTAACAAACAATTAATTCAAAATAAATGTTATAACTACAATTTCAATTAATTCTAATTCGTAGCTAACACTTTGTCATTCGCCTCCCTCCCCAGAAATCTCGCTCGCCACTCTCCCTCTCCTCTTTCACTTTATACAAACACAAATGTATAAATGGTGTTTGAGTTTGTATAAAGCGAGAGAAAACTGTATATACAAATACAAATACATATCTATTCGTCCTATACACTTATAATTATACAATACAAAGCTTCCTTTGTATAAAGCGAGAGAGAGATTTGTATACAAAAATACAGTTACATAGACATATATAGATTTATATTTAAATACATATAATATACCTATACGACTGAAAATTACAACGAAAAAAAATATACTTATACAACTTACAACCAAGTCAGTTTCTTATTTGTATATAGATTCCAAATATATACTTATACAATTGGAATGAATACGAAATATACAGATTAATAGCTCCATAGCAAACAAAAAATTTGTTGCAATTATGCAAACTATAACTATAACATACAAATATGATTTTTATGTTTGCTAAACCTAAAATTTACTCCTTTTCTTATACTCAGATGAAAAAAAACCATTAAGACAATGTTTGAATCATTGTATCACCCCTATATATATATATATAATTTTTTTTTTCTCTGATACACATATATAATATTTTTTGATATATAAATATAATTTGATGTATCAATATGTGTCAATCAAATAAGAAAAGAAGATTCAAAAGCAAAAAAGAGTCTGACACATTAGATACATACTTGGTGTCTAGTGATAAAAAAACTGATGAATAATTTTTTTTGATATACCAATGTTAATCCAAAAAAAAAAATTAATCAGTAATTAGCAAGAACAGTTAATTGAATTTGCGTGGGGACTTGCAAATACTAAAATGGATTTCTTGTTGAGAAAATCAACACATCGTGATGCCAAACAATCAAATTCCTCAATTGATGTATCTCAAGTTCACATGAGAAAGGAAGAAGAAAGTTCTGGAAGAGCAAAATGGAAAATAAACTGTTTCATTGAATGTAAAAATTGAGTAGTAATTGTTACATGTGACTCTATATATATAGATACACGAATTGTAAGCTAGATAACAAACTTATGCAAAATCTGACTTTCTGTAACCAACTCTAACTAGCAGTAACAATGCTAACTAATTGTGTGACTCACTAACAGTAATAACTAACTTTAACTAACTTATATTCTCATCACTTGTGGATCGTTAGATCCGATTTAGTCATGGGTGATTCAGCCATTTTGCCACATGAATTTCTCGCGGAGACTAAGGAAAGAGGTTTATTAGGTGGTTGGTGTCCTCAAGAACAAGTTTTAAGTCATCCGTCAATTGGAGGATTTTTAACACACTGTGGATGGAATTCGACTTTTGAGAGTATATCACATGGTGTGCCAATGTTGTGTTGGCCTTTCTTTGCAGATCAACAAACAAATTGTTGGGTTAATTGTAATCGTTGGGGTGTCTGGATGGAAATTGATAGCAATGTGAAGAGGGAAGTGATTGAGGAACTTATGAGAGAGTTGATGGCTGGAGAAAAGGGTAAAGATATGAAAGAAAATGCATTGAAGTGGAAAAAATTAGACAGAAAAAGCTATAAATTCTTCAGATGGATCATCTTACATGAATTTTGACAAGTTGGTTAGCCATGTACTATTAGGAAATTAAAGGGTCTTTCACCTTAATTTTCTTACATCAGATTAACAATAGGTTCAAAGATTAAGTTTTGTGAATGTCATGTTTCTCTTAGGTTTTACTTTGTACTTGCAATAATTGATGAAAATATACTTTTCCATTCTTGTTAGAAAAACACCATTATTTCGGATGGAAATGATCTCTTATGACCACTTACAAATTGAAGAAAAAGAAAATGACATTTTCAGATTTTCTACGGAACAAAATTGTCAGACCATGTCATTGTCTTATGAATATATTTTCAAGCACATGTGACATGCCTATACACATCCGGATGGCAGGCTGAGCAAATGACTTGAAAATACCATTTTTCCTTTTATTGGATCAAATTTTCCGTATCTCCAAACCCTTTCCACCTATTTGATAAAAACATATTAGGAATGACTCAAAAATGCGCTTCTTCCACCTGTTGTCCCTCAATTAAAATGCTGAGGCTTTGGGATTCTTGTTAAATTCCACCAAATTCCCAATTCATTGAATGAGGATGGCAACAATACCAATCAACCCAAGACAAACTTAATGTTCTGATATCGGCCTCTAGCTAAAAAAGAGTACTTTGTTGTTATCTTTCAATTATTCATCTATATAAAGCAGCAATCATCACTTAATCTACCCATTTGTTTGCGTGGTGGATTATCTATTAATTCATTCTCGGTGTTTAGGCACCTCAGCATGTTCTTGGAAAAGTCTTCATAGAATATTAACGGGGTGATTTACAAGAATGACCTTGACGATGGGTGGTCTTGAATTTATGATACACACTTACTTCATGGACAAAACTTGAAACTACTGAACGTGACGAAAGTTTGTCCATGGGGGTAAACAGGAGTCTTCACTGGTTGCAATGGTGTCACTAGTATAACTGGACGTTGCCTGTTCCAAAAAAAATTAAGTTTCGCCGATTCTTCACTTTTGATGCAACATGGTGTCGGATTTTTCAAAAATACACTACTTAATACTATTTTTGGAGAATCCAACACACACCGGTTGACATTTTTGAAATGTCCTAACAACCTAGCCAATAAATCAAACTTTACCTATACATATCGATAAGTTCAGAATCAGGCAAAATTCATGTAATTTGCAACGTAAATATTATTAGAAACATTGTATCACTCCTAAATGCATACACATATAGTGTTTTTCAATAATAGGTGTATCAATTTTTTTGATACACAAATATAATTTGAAAATAGATATATCAATTTTTTCAGATACACATAATTTTTTTCTGACATATAAATACAATTGGCGGTATCAATATATACCAATCGAAGAGGAAGAGTAAAAAAAAAATGAAGAAGAAGAGTTTGAACAACAAATCAAGAACCCAGAATATAAATTTTCTATACATCAGTGTTAATTCAATAAAAATGAATCAATAATTAGCAGTTACCCAAAAAATATGAAGAAACAAAATTTCATTGATAAAATATCTACAAATAAAATACGAAGAAACAAAATTTCATTGATAAAATAAACAATATGGGTACAAATCTTTTTATCCCTGGACTCTTCTCTTCTAATATTTCTCCATGATTCGAGAGCCGTTAGTAGCATTTGTAAGTATAAGTGTGTTTCAGACTTTCAGTAAGATAAATATTTTCTTACATTTAAACATTTCATTTTACCTTCAATGTCACGCTTTTTGTAATCACAAAATTGTCCTAATATGTTTCAAATCACAATTTTCACCAACTCTTTCTTCTTCTTTTTTCTCTCGAACTATCTATGCAGAATCAAACATCGCTTAAATTAAATTGAAAGTGATAGAAATTTTGTGTTTAGTGGTCTATATAAGTGAGCAAACCCCTTACGTCTAATATTCACAATTTCTGAGAGAGAAAAAAAACAGGGCAATATGAATCAGCCTCATGCAGTATGCATTCCATTTCCAGCACAAGACAATATTAACCCTATGCTCAAATTAGCCAAACTCCTCCATATCCGAGGCTTTCATATCACCTTTGTTAACACAGATTTCAATCACCGTCGATTGCTCAAATCACGGGGTCCCAATTCCCTCATTAGCCTACCCTTCTTTCGTTTCGAGTCCATCCCTCTAACGAGGATGCCACACAAGACGTTCCGTCTTTGTGTGAGGCATGTAAGAAGACGTGTTTGGCCCCTTTTAGAGACCTCGTCACCAGACTAAATCATAATTCCAATTCCCCTTCTATTACTTGCATAGTCTCTGATGTTGGTATGAGCTTCACTCAGCAAGTTTCTGAGGAATTGGGTGTTCCTAATGTTGGCTTTTGGACTGCTAGTGGTTGTTCCTTGTGGGCGTTCACACAATATCCTAAACTTGTGGAACAAGGTTACACTCCAATAAAAGGTATGAAAATAACATGTCTTATTTACTATTCTCTCCAGTCCATATTAAATGAATTGTTAGGATATAACATACGGATTAAGAAAAATATTTAAGGAAGACCTAGAAAATGTAAAATAGTTAAGTTGGTAGTCTCATAGTTCTAGCTTAGACCTCTAAGTTCGTTGAGTATCAGTGCATAGATATTATTAAGATCCATAAATTTTAGTACTTGGTACTAACATTCCGAAATTAATTATTATTTCTTTTTACTGGTTGAATTTCAGATGAAAGTTGTTTAGACATGATTATAGATTGGATACCTGGCATGGAAGGCAAACGTCTAAAAAACATGCCAAGTCTCATCAGAGCCACACCTGATGAATCAAGCTATACTGCAGTCAAATTTATAATAGAAGAAATCGTGGAAAAAATTCCCAAATTCTCTGCACTCATTTTGAACACATTCGACACGCTAGAGAGTGACGTTTTGCAACAAATTGCAACCAAGTTCCCTGTAGTTAAGTATACTATTGGACCCTTACATCGCTTTATGTTGAATAATCCAACTCAAGACGAAGACTTGAAATCCATCGGTTCAAATCTATGGAAAGAAGAAACTCACTGTCTTGAATGGCTGGACACGAAGAAACCAAATTCTGTTTGTTTATGTAAATTTTGGAAGTGTTACAGTGATGAGCAATGAACAGTTAGTTGAATTTGCATGGGGACTTGCAAATACTAAAATGAATTTCTTGTGGATTGTTAGATCCGATTTAGTCATGGGTGATTCAGCCATTTTTCCACATGAATTTCTCGTGGAGACTAAGGAAAGAGGTTTATTAGGTGGTTGGGGTCCTCAAGAACATGTTTTAAGTCATCCGTCAATTGGAGGATTTCTAACTCACTGTGGATGGAATTCGACTTTTGAAAGCATATCTTATGGTGTGCCAATGTTGTGTTGGCCTTTCTTTGCGGATCAACATACAAATAGTTGGTTTAATTGTAATCGTTGGGGTGTCGGGATGGAAATTGATAGCAATGTGAAGAGGGAAGTGATTGAGAATCTTGTGAGAGAGTTGATGATTGGAGAAAAGGGTAAAGAGATGAAAGAAAATGCATTGAAGTGGAAAAGATTAGCAGAAAAAGCTATCAATTCATCAGATGGATCATCTTGTATGAATTTTGACAAGTTGGTCAGCCATGTACTATTAGGAAAAGGTCTTTCACCTTAAATTTCTTACATTTCATTGACATGTTAAGGTCCAATAGTTCGAAATTGTACTTTACTCTTGCAATAATGGATGAAAATAAACGTTTCCACTCATTCTAGAAAAACACTATAATCTCTTATGAGCACTTACAAATTGAAAGAGAAAAAAAATGACATTTTCAAATTTTCAGACCATTTCATTGTCTTGTGAAGATTTTTTTCAAGTGCATGTGACATGCCTATATGGATCATGGATATGGAAGCGGGGCAACATAGGTTGAGGCCTAACCGGTAAATATTTCATTTTTAAAAGGGAAAACAATTAAAAATGCCCATAACGTATTAGAAATAACTTTAAAATACCATTGTTCCTTTTATTGGATCAAATTCCCCTCCCCAAACTTCAAAATCAATGGACTATAACACACGAAAAATGAAAAAATTCATATTTCGCGTGTTTCTTATCTGTGACGTTATCTTCACGTTTGAAATTGCCCCTAAATAAAAATGCTGAGGCTTTGAGATTCTTCTTAAATTCCACCCAATTACCAATTCTGGAAATTAAATTATTTATTGTCATTGAATAAGGTGGGCAACAATACCAATCAACCCCAAACAAACTTAATGCTCTAATGTTGGCCTCAAGCTAAAAAAAAATATATTTGCTGTCATCTTTCAATTATTTCATCTATATAAAGCAGCAATCATCCCTTAATCTACCAATTTGTTTGCGTGGTTGACTACTATCTATTAATTCATTTTTGGTATTTAGGCACCTCAGCACGTGCTTGGAAAAATCTTCATCAAGACATTGAAGGGTAAAGAGTGATTTACAAAATTGACCTTGAAGGTGTGTGGTCTTGAATTTTTGATACTCCCTTGCTTCATGGACAAAACTTTAAACTGACGAGGGTTTGTCAACAATCTTGGTAGATAATCAAAGAGCTTCTGCTGTCGGTGGGTGGTTATTACCCATATATGCCGCCCGTCTGGCCAATAATTATGTTAGCAAAAGTTGGGTCACTGTGTATCTTTCATATCTAATTTGCGTAGCATCGTGCATCTTTATGGTGACTACTCCATGGGACAGGCAGGGGTCAAAAGTTCAATACCAACCACTTTCAAGATCATTGGATTGTAATTTCCAAATGGTCTATATAAAGGGAGTAAGCTTGATTAAAACCTGGTACAGCCCATCCCAATATTCACAATATGAGCCAGGCAGAGGAATCCATATTGTCCAAGCCACATGCAGTATGCATTCCTTTCCAGCACAAGGCCATATAAACCCTATGCTCAAATTGGCCAAACTCCTCCATGTCCGAGGCTTTCATATAACCTTTGTTAACACAGAGTTCAATCACCTGAGATTACTCAAATCCCGGTGTCCCAATGCCCTTGATGACCTATCTTCCTTTCGTTTCGAGTTCATCCCTGATGGACTCCCTCCTCCCTCTAACGAGGATGCCACACAAGACATTCCGTCTTTGTGTGAGGCATGTAAGAAGTCGTGTTTGGTTCCTTTCAGAGACCTCATCACGAGACTAAACACTAGTTCTAATTTCCCTTCTATTACTTGCATAGTTTCTGATGCTGGTATGAGCTTCACTCATCAAGTTTCTGAGGAATTAGGTATTCCCAATGTTGGATTTTGGACATGTAGTGGTGGTGCTTTGTTGGCTTACATCCAATATCCTAAACTTGTGCTGGAAGGTTATACTCCACTAAAAGGTACCAAATAAAGTTTAATTTCTTTTACAATTTCTAATCTAGTATATACTTACAATTTCTTTTTAACTGTTGAATTTCAGATGAAAGTTATTTGACCAATGGCCATTTAGACACGATTATAGATTGGATACCTGGCATGGAAGGCATCCGTCTAAAAAACTTGCCAAGCTTCATCATAGCAGTCAATGAACCAAACTATATTGTACTCAAATTTATAGTAGAAGAAATCATGGACAAAATTCACAAATTCTCAGCACTCCTTTTGAACACTTTAGACACGTTAGAGAGTGATGCTATGAAACAAATTGCAACCAAGCACCCTGCAGTTAGTTATACTATTGGACCCTTTCACTCTTTGTTGAATAATCTAACTTCAAGACAATGATTTGAAATCAATTGGTTCAAATCTGTGGAAAGAAGATACTCACTGTCTCGAATGGCTGGACACAAAGCAGCTAAATTCTGTTGTTTATGTGAATTTTGGAAGTATTACAGTGCTGAGCAATGATCAGTTAGTTGAATTTGCGTGGGGACTTGCAAATACTAAAATGAATTTCTTGTGGATCGTTAGATCTGATTTAGTCATGGGTGATTCAGCCATTTTTCCACATGAATTTCTCGCGGAGACTAAGGAAAGAGGTTTATTAGGTGGTTGGTGTCCTCAAGAACAAGTTTTAAGTCATCCGTCAATCGGAGGATTTTTAACTCACTGTGGACGGAATTCGACTTTTGAGAGTATATCATATGGTGTGCCAATGTTGTGTTGGCCTTTCTTTGCAGATCAACAAACAAATAGTTGGTTTAATTGTAATCGTTGGGGTGTTGGGATGGAAATTGATAGCAATGTGAAGAGAGAAGTGATTGAGGAACTTGTGAGAGAGTTGATGATTGGAGAAAAGGGTAAAGAGATGAAAGAAAATGCATTGAAGTGGAAGAAGTTAGCAGAAGAAGCAGTCACTTCTCCAAATGGATCATCTTATATGAATTTTGACAAGTTGGTTAGGGAAGTGCTATCGCCAAAAGGTTCTTCACTTCTTCCAGTAGATTGACATGTTGAAATAATGTTGTACCTTTTTCTTCTCTGGTTTTTTGTGTTCTAAATAAACATGATCTGGAGTCTCTAGATTAAAGAAAAAAACAACTTGCAGCAGATGGTACTTGGTAAAACATTTGTTGTATAATTTATACTTTCGAATTTCTTATTTCAGCTTCCATAAGCCGTCCCTCTGTAGCACACTTTACACATAGTTCTAGTCAAAGTGGTACAAACACTAGTCCTGTCTCTGGTATAGCTCGGTTGTATAATAGTAACTCGAAAAATAAAACAATAATCTGTTACAATCGATAAAATTATACTAGTGTAGAGATCTTTTATAGTATCAACAATATACTGATAAAAGGAAACATACATTATCATATATCTCAACCAAGCTAAACTTAACAACCAATTAATAGTGATGCATAGTGTTACAATAATACAATATACTGAAAGAAATAAAAAAACAAACAGTGTATCTGTTTGCTAGAGAGAATGTTACTTAACGACCGAGTGTTTAGGAGAGAGGAGAATTTCATTGATCAATTTGTCTATATTCACATAAGATGATCCTGCTGGTTTTGCAGCAGCTTCTTCAGCCAATATCTTCCATTCCATTGCCTTTTTCTTCATCTCTTTGCCTTTCTCCCCGGTCATCAGCTCTCTTACAAGGGCTTCAACTTCACCCCTCTTCACATTATTGTTAATCTCCATTCCAATCCCCAACTTGGTGCAACAAAACCAACAGTTAGTCGGCTGCTCTGCGAAAAACGGCCAGCAAATCATTGGCACCCCACTGCTAATACTTTCAAGGGTCGAGTTCCATCCACTGTGAGTCAAGAACCCTCCAATTGCGGGGTGGTTGAGGACTTTTTCTTGTTGGCACCAGCTTGCTAGCATCCCTCTTTCTTTAGTTTCCTCCACGAATTCGGGTGGAAGAATTGCTTGTTCTCCTAATACAACATCAGGCCTTATAATCCACAAAAAATCCAACTGGCTATTGGCAAGTCCCCAGGCGAATTCGATAAGATGGTTCATAGTCATAACAGTAATACTTCCAAAATTAACATAAACAACAGAATTTGGTTTCTTGGAATCCAACCATTCAAGACACTTTGGTTCTTCTTTCCAAAGATTGGATCCCAAATCCGCCAAATTCTTGTCATCAACATGTTTCACAAGCAAATTTAATGGTCCAATTACATACACCGGAGGAACAAGTGTTTGAAGTGATTCAAGAACTTCCTTCTCTAATGCCTCAAATGAATTGACAACAATAGCAGAAGCATATTTTTTCGATCTCTCCGTTTCACGTATGATAAAGTTAAGCATGAAATCATCTGGATTTGCAGTCCTAAGAAAACTTGGAAGATCCTTTAAACGTACGTCTTTCATACCCGGTATCCAATCCAAAGTCGTCTTCTCTAAGTACCCATTTGTCAAGTAACTTTCATCTGAGGATAAAATAAAACTAAGTCAACAAGAAACAGGGGATACCTTTAAGAAGATAAAATTGAGGCAGAGCATTTAAAAACAGGGGATACCTTTAAGTGGAATGTATCCTTTATCAACAAGGTTACAATAATGCATGTAACTTAAAGTCCCACAAGCAGCAAAAGTCCAAAAGAAAACTTGCGGGATACCCAATTCTTGGGCAGCAGTTAGAGTGAAGCTGATTGAACCATCGGAGACGATGCACGAGACAGGTGGCACCTTAGATGAACAAGTATTATTGAGCTTGGCTAGTAACTCTCTGAAAGGACCTAAACAAGTGGTATCTGTTGATTTACATAAAGCAATAATATCTTGTGTTGCATCAGCATCACATGGTGGAAGGCCATCAGGAATTGCCTCAAAACGGAACGATGGCAAGTTCTTGAGACCGTCAGGGCCTCGAGACTTAAGGAGACGCCTATGATTGTATTCAGTGTTGACAAAAGTGATGTGAAAGCCTTTGTGATTGAGGATTTTGGCTAATTTTAACATTGGGTTAATGTGGCCTTGGGCAGGATATGGTATGCAAACTGCATGAGGCTTATCAAGTTCAGCACCAGTGGAAGCCATTTTTTACCTTATCTTTTGCTTCTCTCAGAGTGATGGAAAACGAAAGCTATATATTGGCTATTGTTTTGGAAAGAGGAAGAGTCTGCTGAAACTTATAGATATTTAGTTAAGAAAGAGAATAAGTGCAACTTGTATGCAAGTAAAATCTGTGGTTTCTTATTTATTTTTACTGTTTGATGATTAAACAAAAATATATACAGTGGCTAGAAATTTCGTTAGAGATATTCAAGATTTGAGATATATGTATGAGAATTATTTTTTGACATGTATATTTAGTACAGTATAATTTTTCAACCAAGGATATTCCGACTAATCACTCTATACTACATGTGGCTACGGCACTATATATATAATCTAACAAAATACTACAAAAATGAGACGGGGTGGGAAGTGGGGATTCAAGGGTGGTGGGGGTGGGTGAGTGGTCAAGGGTTGAGGGTTGGGATTATTGGGTGGTAGAAAATTTGGCCTGAATTTGACAAGAAGATTATAGTATTCTTTTTATTTAAAGTTAAATTGATTTGTTTTCCATTTTTTAATTAAAATGTATTAAAGTTAAAAGGGTAAAAATGTTTAAAAAGGTAAAATGCCATATTTTTTTTTAATTTTCTGGCCAAAAGAATTTTTCCAAAACTTAAATATGTTACTTATGAAATTTGTTTCGCTACTTTTAGGAACTTGTTTTCCGAAAAAAATGTTTACCATTTGGGCACAAAATCATTTATTGAATTGTACCTTCAAGTTACGTTTGTGTTCCTCATCAGTTTGAACATCTCGGTCATGGGTTCAACCAAAGTTTTCATATATATAAAAAAAAGAAGATTTATCTGTGAAGTGAAAATTCAAGCATTAAAGTCCTTGAGTTGCCTTCAATATTATCCCTTTCCACAATAAAGAACTTTAGTAAACAAGTCATGTAATTAGGCAGTTTTATTCTTTCACACAACCTGTTATATCTACTTCTATGTTTTTGTAATTTCAAAACACAATCCTAATTTTCATAAATATTGCCTATTTTCAATTTTATATATAAAAAAAATCAAATAAAAAATAAAAATTGTAATCCTCCAAAATTAGCATTTAAAACTTATGTCCAAACCCATAATTGTAATCAAATGGTTTGAATAGAAATCGATTCAAACCGAAAAATCAAATCAAATCATTTAAATAATCAGTTTTTTATTTGAGTTCGATTTAGTTTTACATTTTTAAAATTCAATAATATATGGTTGGATATTGATTTTGTTCAAAAAAATTCAAAGAAATAACTTAACCGACAAATTATATACATATTTATTATAATTTATTTCTGAAAGCAAAACATAGACCTTGATGGATACTTCACAGTGCACACATGTGTTGTTTTCTGATTTTTTTGTGGCTAGATAAATATTAAACTTCTTCAAGATTTGCATAGCCATAACGAGAAGCTAGTGGGTTGTTTGATTATCCTCAGTTGGTTAACTAATTTGTTTTTTCTATTTCTCCGCGTTGTCTTTTGATTTTATTTTTGTGTATGGCTAATAATCGAACAATCAAACTAAATTGAATAGGTGTATATTATATTTAATTTGCTTTTTATTTTTAATAATTTAAAAAACGATTAAACCAACTTGATTTTGATTTAAAATAGACCCAAATTAACTCGTGAACATCCCCTAATTATAATTAGGGCATAAACCGTCACCATAAGATGATGGATGTTTTGTTGATTTGTTTGACAAGTATGGACCTTTGAAGATGGACGACTTCTTGAGCTTTTGCTTTAGAGATGGAGGTGAAGAAGGTTTAGGTTAAGTTAGTTGGGTCGAGTTTGGGTTAAAATAGTTAATTGGGAAATTTTAATTAAAATCGGATTAATTTGAGCTAATTTGGAGATTTCCGTTAACATAGGGGCACAAATGATGAAATTAGTAACGGCAGGAGTAAAAATAACTTCATTTTAACGGTAAGGACATAGTCAACCAATAAAACAAAATTGAGGGATATTTTTGACCCTTTTCCCATATATCAATGCAGAAAACTTTAAAATGTCACGGTTCAAACTATCAATTGTATGTGCTTACGTTTTATAGTTATCTAGTTGAGTTTTTTGTCCTCTATTAATTAGAACGTCAAGACGAGCTAGATCTGTTGGATTGACCCAACTCAACCCATGATTTCAAAAGGTCGGGCTGAAGTTTTGAAGCCCATTTAAAAGTGAGAGATTTTTAAGCATAGCCTGAGTAAGACAGCTAACCTATGAAACTTGAACAATGTGGGCCGACCAGTATGCCAAATAAAAATAAAATAGAATATTAATAGTAAGTAAATAACAAAAGGAATTCAAACTCAAATTTATTTTGTTATATTGTTATTCGTTAACTATTTAGTTTGCTTATTAATATTTCTATTGATTTAAGTGGTATCATATCAAACGTTATTTAGTTTTATAGAATTTTATGTCCAAAAAGATTATTTTCTTGTACGGTCATATCCAAGATATTTAAATAGTAACACCATGTAGAATTTATGTTACTATAATATTTTAAATTAGAATACAAATTTAGAAATTATATATATATATTTTATTTTATTTTAAAAAGCTAACCCCCCACAGCGGGCAACCCATCTAGTGATGGATTGAGCTTGACATATTTTGACCCATCAAAATAAAAATTCAATCCGATTTGATTTCTTAAATTCCAAAGCCCGTATAAACTAGTTGGGATAAGCGATACCATATCAGACAATTGATATTGGCAGTTCTATTATTGATTATGTGAAAAATAATAAATAGAACCAATAGAAATTGATATTTTGTCAATAAAATCATGAGCTCAAACATATTTCTTTATTTTGTTACTTCTAACATTCCTAGTTCTTATGAAACGTGATACTTCCAATCTGATTCGATAGTCCACAAAAGATTTGTTTTTTTTTGGGTTCATTCATTACAGCGACATGTTTATTGTTTCATGGAAAAATCATAAATAAAAATAAATTCGAACACACGAGATTTATTGTACAAGTAATGTACTACATAAAATAATTTTTCAAGCAGGGTGAAAAACTATAGGATAAGTCAAGAATTTGATTGGATTTAGAGTGTTGCATCCTAAATAAATCAAAGTATCAATTTTAATTTTTAAAATGCATTTTTTTTTTTATAGTTATCACATTATTAAATAGGTGTTGAAAATTATATTTTGGATAAAATGACTATGAAACTAGGTAAATTTTGGATGACCATGAAATCTAACGACTAACCAAAGTTGGATGACTTTTGAGAAATAAAGCAAAATTAAGTGACTTCGATGATCAATTACTAAAAATTGAGTGACCATTTAAGTATTCAAACTATAAATAAAAGAACATTCAATTTGTTTCATTTTATATGATACTCTTTTCTTAGTTATTTATTTCGATATACATATAATATTTTCTCTATCCACTTTTAAATGTCACATTGGGCATTTCGAAAGTCAATTTGATTAATTTTCAAAGTTAAATTAGATTACATTAATTCAATATTTTAAACAAAAAATTTAGATATTCAAAAACTATACTAAAAGTACTATAAACTCCAATTTTTTGCATTTCAATATGATGAAAAAATACATCGTAAAATGCTAGTCAAAGTTATTATCGTTTGAGTCTAAAAAAAAGAAATTATAACAATTAAAAGTAGACGGAGGTAGTACTACTTTATATTTGAAAAATAATTACATTTTAAACTTCTCATCTCATCCCATCATTCATATCATATTTAAACTCACAAATTTCATATTTTTAAAAATTCCATGCAGATCAAATATCGCCATATAAATTAAAATAATAAAAAGTAAATCTGTGTTGACTAGTCTATATATATGTGAACAAAACTTGCTTAAAGCCAACAAGCTACAATAACCTGTTACGTCCTAATATTCACATTTTCCTTATCTCAAAGTGCTGGGAAACGAAAGATATATATTGACTATTATTTTGGAAAGAGGAAGAGTACGCACAAACTTATAGATAAATTATTTATTATACAATGTAGTGTAAAATATAAATTTATATAATGGGTCACTTTGTTACGTAATTAGAGGTATATTTCTTGATAAACATTACTCCCTCCATTTCATATTAATTGAATTGTTGAGATATTTTTCATTTTTCAAATTAACTTAATTGTTCAATTTTCAAGACTATTTTTAAAATGTTCTTCCAATTTTACCCTTCATTAGTTAGTATTAGAATTAGTTATTTATTAGTAATGTTTAGTTATTTTAATCATAAATTTGACAATAATTAATAAGGATAAAAATGGAAAGTTATGCCTAATTTATGTCTTAATCTTTTTTGAAAGGGTGTGAAACACCTCAACAATTCAATTAAACAAGAGAGCATTTTTATTTCATTTATTTTGTATAACGTAACGAAAAAATGGAAAACCAACCAACTATTGATTAGTACTTCTACTTTTGCCTAGTGGTTTATGGAGGAGAGGAGAATTTCATTGATCAATTTGTCTATATTTACATAAGATGATCCTGTTGGTTTTTTAGCAGCTTCTTCAGCCAATCTCTTCCACTCCATTGCCTTTTTCTTCATATCTTTGCCTTTCTCACCAACCACCAACTCTCTCACAAGACTTTCAACTTCATCCCTTTTCACATGATTGTCAATTTCCATTCCGATTCCCCATTGGGTGCATTTGAACCAACAATTAGTCTGTTGTTCCGCGAAAAACGGCCAGCAGATCATTGGCACCCCATTGCCGATACTTTCAAGAGTCGAATTTCATCCACTGTGAGTCAAGAACCCTCCAATAGCAGAGTGGCTGAGGACTTGTTCTTGCGGGCACCAACTTGTCAACATCCCTCTTTCTTTAGTTTCTTCCACGAATTCGGATGGAAGAATTTCTTTTTCCCCTGATACAATATCAGGTCTTATGACCCATAAAAATTCCATCTGACTATTGGCAAGTCCCCAAGCAAATTCAATAAGCTGGTTCGCGGTCATGACAGTGATGCTCCCAAATTAACATAAACAACAGAATTTGGTTTCTTGGAATCAAGCCAGTCTAGACACTTGGTTTCTTCTTTCCATAGATTCGATCCCAAGCCCTCCAAGTTCTTGTCATCGACAACATGTTCCATAAGAAGATTCAAGGGACCAACGACGTAGATTGGAGGAAGAAGTTTTTGAAGTGATTCAACAACTTCTCCCTCCAATGTCTCGAACGTATTGATAATGATAGCAGAAGCATTTTTTGATCTCTGTGTTTCTTGGATGATGAGCTTGATCATGTATTCTTCGGGATTTGTAGTTCTTAGGAAACTTGGAAGATCCCTCAAACGTATTCCTTTCATGCCTGGTATCCAATCCAAACTTGTATCCAAATATCCATTTGTCAAGTAACTTTCATCTGCAATTCCCAAAGAAGATCAACCAAAGATGATATAAACCAAATTTAAAGCCACAAGATACTTTAAAGAGTAAATTTTCGCAGCATTTTTTTACTCTTTTCCGTGATACAGGGGATTGGACATGTATACCTTTAAGTGGAATGTATCCTTTCTCAACAAGATCGCGGTAATACATGTAACATAATAAACCACAAGCACTTGGAGTCCAAAAGAGAACTTGAGGAATACCCAAATCTTGAGCAGCAGAGAGAGTGAAGCTCATTGAACCATCAGACACGATGCACGATACACGTGGTACGTTAGTAATTTTGAGCTTTGCAAGTAACTCTTTGAAAGGACCTAAGCATGTAGTTGTTGTAGATTTACAAAGAGAAGAAATGTCTTGAGTGGCATCAGGGTCACATGGTGGGAGGCCATCAGGAATGGTCTCGAATCGAAAAGATGGCAAACCATTGAGGCTATGGGGGCCTCGAGACTTAAGGAGACGCTTTTGGTTGTGTTCAGTGTTGACAAAGGTGATATGAAAGCCTTTGTGATTGAGGATTTTGGCCAATTTTAGCATTGGGCTAATGTGGCCTTGAGCAGGGTATGGTAAGCAAACTGCATGAGGTTTGTCTGAATTTTCAGCATTAATGGAACACATTTTTTTTGGTTTCCTTATTTGAGTGAAATATTTTTGCAAGAGGAAGAGAGTGGGTACATTTTATAGACGACCTAGTTAAAACGAGTCAAAATCTTAGGTCATCGTTTGGTGTAATTAATTCGGCGATAAAATTAGTTATCCCGAGATTGTAAGGTGAGATAATAATCATGGGATAACTAATTCCAGGATAATTAATTCCGAGATAACTTATTCTCCAACCTAACAAGCTCTTATTGTATTTTAACACTAGATGTTAACGTACTACCGACGTAATGGCCGGCCTTCTGATTTTATTCAAATATGCATCATATTACTAACGGCACGGTACAAGGACAAAGTCATATTGAAATTTCTTAATGACATCATCAAAATATGTGGTGCATATGAGGTTGTTTCTTAAATTAATGGGAAAATGCATAAGTACCCCCAGCCTATGCCTAAAATTCCTGAGATACATCTAACCTTTACTAAGGTCCTATTACCCTCAAACTTATTTTATATATAATTTTCTACCCCTTTTCGGCCTACGTGGCACTATCTTGTGGGCCCAGCGCGTGTTGACAATTTTTTCAAGGATAGTGCCACGTAGATCGAAAAGGGGTAGAAAATTAATTAAAAAATAAGTTCGGGGGGAGGGGGTAATAGGACCTTAGTAAAGGTTAGATGTATCTCAGGAATTTTGGGGGAGGGAGGGTAATAGGACCTTAGTAAATGTTAGGTGTGTCTCAGGGATTTTGGCCATAGGCTGGGGGTACTTATGTATTTTCCCTAAATTAATCATCAAATGTTTCAATTTTGGGTCTTGAATATAGAAAAATCTTTGATAGGAGGGCAACTTCCAAATGGCCCCACCTAGCGTGCAAATTTAAATTAGTTGGACTCTAATAATATGAATACCAAACACGAGAAACAAAAATAAAACCTTAAATGAGGTATAATGCTTGCCAAAATTCGTATAGTATTTGCTAGAGGAAGAGGTTGCATATCTATCTATACTACCTTAAAAACATGAACTCCCAAACATAAATGTTGAATTACTATAATACCCTCAATTAAAAATATTGAATTTATTTTATTTATATAATTATGTTATATTAAAAGTTGAGACCTTTTCACATTGATGGATTGTGACTTTTGTGATGAGTTGTGACTTTTCCAAAGAGTTGTGACTTTTTTGAGGGGTTGTGACTTTTCCAAAGGATTGTGATTTTTTCAAAGGGTTGTGACTTTACCAAAGGGTTGAGCCTTATCCGTTGAGTTGTGACCTTTTCAAAGGGTTATGTCTTTTCCGATGAGCAGGGACTTTTTTGAAGAGTTGTGACTGATCTGATAAGGCACGATGAGAACATATTCATACTACTATTTGTTAGGTATAAACAGAGGAGTTTCCTCTCACTTTTAAACTATAATTTTTTTTAGGTTTTCTACTCTTGTTCTTCTTAAAAAATCTCAACTGTTATTTGCAATCGTTGATCAAGTTCGAAAGCCAACAATATTCGAGGTACCACATAAGAAAGAGTTGGTGAACAAATTGAAGCAAATCATTCATCAATTCACACTCATATTTTCCTCTGACGATTTTCATCACATACATACATCAATATTATTTATATCATTTTAGAAAATTAATACTCTTTCAATTAACCTACATGTTTTATTAATTAAAAAAACTAATTTCCTACGAATAGTCACAACGATTTCAACTTTCATGTTTCTTCGGTCATAAATCACAACCATTCACTCCTTGTAAATTCTTGGGGATCTCTTTTCTATGACAATTTGAAATCATTTAAAATTTTCATAAATGATTCATCCACAATCCATTAATATGTTTCACAGAAGTTCTTAGCATTGAAATTTAGGTACTAACTTTCTATTAAAGAAGAAAAAAGAGAACAAAGAAATATGCAATTATCTATGAACTTTGCTTCACACAGAAATCTTCTATATATAGTGCGCGGGAATTTTCATTTATTTTTCTTATTTTGTTTCTTGAATAATTTCCTTTGTGTTTTCATTCGAGAGAAAATTTAAATACACACATTGTGGATTATTTTTTCCAATAAAATAAATAGATAAAGATGTGGGAGAGACAATAATAATAAACAAATACAAAAAGGCACATGATTGTGGTAAGATATTTCTTCGTTGTATTTCCATTTCTTATTCTTTTAACCTCAAATGAAGGAGTTTCTTCCTAATTTTGCTAAAACATCGGGCATTAACGTAGTCCATTGAATTAGTAGTTTCGATGTTAAGTCTACTATTTCAAAAATAGATTTTCACTTTTACTTATAATATGATAATATAACCATGATAATGATTATTTTTTAATAGATATGTAAGTAAAAATTAACGGAGAAAGTAAAGTGTTGGTGGCAAGAGATTTCAATCAAATGGAACACTAGGGTAAATATAGCATGAACATATATTTCCGCCTTCCTTCTTCATTGGCTATGAATTGATCCACATATTTTTACTTTTTTATAATTATGTTGAGTATAATTTTTTTAAGTATGAATTTCATGTTATTTTGTGTTCATTTTGATCTAAAAAAATGTTATGTCACAACATACATTCTTTGCTAGCTATATAAAAATGACAAGAAAATTGTGATTGATCATAAAATGATCTTAAATCAAATTAAAAATTCTATAAATAATACATTAAATTTTATTCATCTATTAATTTTTTAATTGAAAAAGTTTAATGTTTTATATCACAATACAACATCTATAATGTCACGCTCCGAGCCTACACCTTGGATGTGGCTGGCACTCGAAGATCATTGTTGGCCTTAAGCGAACCCTTGGCCTGACTTACTAACTCAGCGGAATACTTAACTCATCACATACACATTTATGAAGTAACTAGAATGTTATAAAGGAACATTCAACTGGCCTTTAAGGCAAACTCAAGTCTTTAACATATGAAATGAAAAGTAAGGACAACTGAATTAACTAACTGACTGTTTGTCTGTCAATGAAGCCTCTAAACAACTGAGATGGATGTCGGGACATGCCCACGACACCCTAATGAACTAATACTAAAACTGAAAGCAATGAAAAGGAGTTCGCTGGAATGCAAAGAGGCTCACCAACAGACTCTGAACTGCTCACTGGATCAACGATGCGCTGGATGTCGATCCTAGTTACTTGCGTCTGCATCATAATAAGCATCAGTACATTGAATATACGAGTATGCGAGTTGGAATGCTAAACACAACTTAAGCTTGAAAAGAAACTGAAAGGAAACTGAAGAACTTACTTGGCTCAACTTAACTCAGCATAACTGAACTCATTTCAATATAAAGCAGTTTTAAAACAAGTGCAATTTAAAGAAAAGTTGTTTAAAACATGATGTCAACTCTAGGCATATGCAAAGATACACTAAACTCTAAAATGTATGTAAAAATACAAACAACTATGTATATAAGAATACAAATAACTTTTGTGAGAGTTTCTTTAACCGACTGTTGACACCCACTTTTGACCCTCCACAATATAAATTAATCATTTCGAGCTTCTCCAATTTCAAACGATTTAAAATAATTAGTTTTATAAAGTTTCCAAAAAATAATAATATAGTTTGCAAGATTTTTTGTAATAGTTTTGTCACCTTTCATAAATTTTAGATGATGTACTTGTTTTACATAATTATGTATATAATTAGTATATTTTGTGATTATTCGAAAATCTTCAAAGAATAATAATTATTATTATATTTTAAATATTAGGGATGGTTATAGTTTTGAGTTAATAAATTTTATGAAATTCAAAATACTTTCAAGTTATTTTTTAAAAGTAATTTTACCATTTTTTAATAATAAACATGTATATTTTTGCTATCACGTTATTTTATAAATATTTGAAAATATCATCACAAAAGATTTTACATTTTAGTTAAATATTTTATTAATTT
>NW_006239353.1:102646-126106 GCF_000226075.1 Solanum tuberosum
CTCTTCTCCACAATATTCCCAGCCCACCCATACATGCAACAATACAATAATACACTCCCAAACATCAAATACATACATAACAATACAAAAGGCCTTTTCCAGCCGCCTCAACCCACTCCAAAACAGTACCCGACCCCTGTTACTCTTCTTCTTCACGCGAACACCGAAATTCAGCGAGCAAATTGCGCTGCAACTTGGAAATCTCGCTCAACTACCCTGCAGCGCCCATACTCACCCCGTCCCCTCATCCTCTTTTGTAGAAGGCCCCATCCTTTCTACTGTTTCCGGGAAAAGAGGGATTTGAAATTGAAATTTTTAATCCGTTTCCCCTAATGGAATTCATTTTTCTCCTATATAAAATCCATCTTTGTTTTCGGTTTAGGAGGGGGGAGTTCAATTTTTTTTTAGGCAATAGTCGTTTTACACTTGAGAAATTTCAAAATGATTTCCTAATTCTGAGTTACAGAGAGCTTTGATCAAAGGTTGGTTCGAATTTCTTGTCTATTGCTCGAGTCTAAATCGGTGCAAGAAGTCGTCGCTACAAATCACTCGTCTTGTCTCAGTTCGCTTCCCCTCAAAAGGTAATATTTATCTTAGTCCAGGTCTCTTTTATTTTTAGTGTATCGATTATTTGCTTTTGACTGATTGAGGTGTTCAATTATTGATATTTACAGAATATTAATGTTTACTTTTGACTGCAAATCGGTAGTGTAACCTGCCTGTTACTCGAATGTTGCTGATTAGGTTTCTTGAAGATTTTGTTTTAGTTTGTTCCTGTTGAGGTTTCCTCATTTTATTGTTAGTCTCACATTGTTGCCTACGAGTATTGCTTTAAATATGGTCTGCTTGTTTTCTCAATCTGAGAGTATTGTTTTAGTTTTGAAGTTGTTAATATAGTTCGCCTGTTTTCTCAATCCGATACGTGAAGAGGTCTTTGATTATTTCAGTTAGCACAAACCGTGTGAGTAGATTAGTGTACTGTTTTACCTCCCCTCTTATGGCGTCTGTACTTTCCGCGTTCAAAACAGAATATTTTAGTCCATTTGCTAGTCGTTTGCATCTATAAAATCTTGCTTGTGATAATGTCAGTTCGCATATTCTTTATTTTCGGTCATGCCGAGTTAGCTTGTGATGGGTTCATCGAGTTAAAGTGAGTAAAGAAAAAAAATAAATAAATATGTCGAATAGCTATTTAGATCAATAAATAAATATGTCGAATAGCTGTTTAGATCAAGCTACTGGAGCTTGATTTCATTTGTGTTGTTTAATTTGTTTCCCATTAACACTCCTTCTGTTCCGATAAGGCTTTGTTTGTATATTATAGCATCTTCACTCATAAATTATACTAAAATCGAATCTTGTCATCTGCCCTCGAGTTGGATTAGATTGTCCATCGCTATTGAGTCTTTGTTTCTTTCAAATATCTCTTACCTTTAAATGTTGGAATTTATTAAAATTATCTTCCAATAACCCATTAATGCCTAAGGAAAGACCGTGTAAGTTTGTTGTAATGTAGTTGACCTTGTTATGTTGGAATCTTCTTAGTAGTTGTTGATTTCATTCTATATACATTTTATTTATTTTTTTATTTTTATTTTGGCTTTATCTATAATTCCTTTCACATTTACAGATGGTTTTCTTTTTTCCAAAAAATTATCAAATGAGCTATATGAATTGACAGTTTGAATTCAATTGTATTTCATTGCATTGCCTTTTGCTGTAGATAAAAATGCTTATTTGACGCATATGATCCATATCTTAAATCTGCATATTATTTGATGAATCTGCATCTGCTCTCGTCTCTTTAAAATAATGTGTATGTTTATCTTCGTCATGAGTAAATCGTTTGATTATGTATTTGTTGAAAGTTTCATCTCTTGTTCTAATTCTTTTCTTCCCTTTGTGTGTATGTGAATTCCCCTTTGAGTCCATGGTGGATTTATCTACCACACATTTCCGAGTTGAGCCATAAGGGCTCGATATCTGCTGTCCCTATTTCTCGAGTCGGCCCCCTACATGTTCGGAAGTTGTTACCACCCCCCAGAGACTTAACTTGCTGCTGGAAATTAATTCAAAAGTCCAAGAAATGGACTGTATACATATTGTATGCAACGGTATACCACAAATATACATCGATATACAAGTCAAGAAATGAAAAATACAGGGCTAAGGCGAAATACAGTTATTCGGAAGCAATAAATACATGAAAAGGGCCGATATACATGCCGATATACACTGATATACATCAGCTGTATACCAAAAACGGGATTGAGTAAATCCCCAGAAATTACAGCGAAATGGGCCCAAAGGAGGCCCAAATTCGTTTCCTCCTTACTCTTTAATTATTTAATTATGATTATTTATTGTTCGTTGTTTAACTCTAACTTTATAATTTCTAATTAACTTAATTAGATTCCCCAAAAGATAGGTTATTTTCTTTGCGTTGGTTAACTTTTAATATCTATTTTTATTTTATTAATCAAATATGTTGATCAAATTATACTTTGTAATTAAGTTAAACCTTTTATTCTTAAGATATATGTTTTTAACGCCTCTTCACCTATTCATATTATACTCATTCTAAAATTATTATTTTTAGTTAAAATATTTTTCTTAAATAAACCTTAAAGAAAAAAAATGTTAGTCAAAACTTTTCCAATTAAAATAAAAAAATAAAATAAAATATATACTTAGTCATTTTCTCAAAAGGTTTAGTCATTTAATAAGAAATGATTTTCATGCTTTAATGTATTAAATAGGTTTAAGTTATTTTAAAACGAATTAAATAAATTATAATTAACCTAGTTCTATTAATATTCTAACCACTTATCTTTCAAGTCAAATGATTCATTTTGGATCCCTTTTCTCTAAAAATAATAAATAAATAAATGTGTCACTTATTAACCTTTTTTTAATTTAACCCAAAATAATTGTAAATTATTCTTCTTATGTTAAATCACCTTTTCTAAAAATTAATCAAAAAAATATATATTTTAGTCAAGTCACAGGTTAACCGCATGTTAGCGGACACTTCGAATGCTTAAACCCTTCTCGAAGTGTAAATTGAACCCCGAACCCTCTTTGGTATTTTCAAATGATTTTTTCTGTTTAAATCTTTGAAAATTATAAGTTTTCTTAATTTCTTTAAAAAATTAAGTGGCGACTCTTTTCTAAGTATTTTTTCTCAAAATTGTTTTATACTTAGAACATTTCAAAAAAAAAGTGATTTTTCTAGAAATAGTTAAATTACGGCACAACACCGACAACCATCACTTAAGAGCTATAGTGATGATATAACGATATTCTTCACGCTGCCAGCGCATCCTATACCTTGCCACATGTATAAGACCTGATCTACTAAGTGGATCCACTAGTCTATGCGAAAAGGATTCATCTAAAAAGTATGACCCTGTTCTACCCATGATGGCTATATGGTTTTTGGGGGCTGTGGGTTCTCTAAACGCTCCCCCATATCGGTGCTCAATACTACTCCCAAAAATATGATATTGGCTCTTTATGTTTAAAAACATACCTCTTCTGTGATTTGAGATTAGTGCTTAAAAACATAGCTCAAAGGCTATATTGGAAATCAAAGTTTCCCCTCTTGCTTCATTTAGAAAGTGATTTCTCTTTTCTGACCCGAAGGCCCTTTGGAAATCGAGGTTTCCTTTCTTCTTTAAATGTGAAAATATTTTAAACCCTTTGGAAATACATAGTCCCCATATACTTTTGAAGAAATGGACTTCAAACTTTACTCAATACTCAACTTGAACTTTAAGTCTTAAAACAAAGTTAAAACATTTATAAAAGACTTTTGAAAACTTTAAAGGACTTCCCTTAACTTGACTTTTGACTTTGATCTTAACTGCTATTGACTTGACTCTTAACTGGTCATTGAATTGAATTATGGATTCAAGGATTGTGATTGGAAAGATCTCATGATGTTTAGGAATGATTTTAGATAGCTAAACATGAGAAAAGACCGAAAATTAATATTTGAGGGTGGGTCCGGGACGCGGAGAAGATTTTAAAATTTGGTTTCGAAAAAGACTTTTGTGGCAGAAGGCTCTGTGACGGCACTGCGACGCGAAACGAAAATTCCCAATTCTGGGAACCAGCTCCGCGACGCGCCACCACTGCTAGTTTTCGTTCGACAAAATTTCTTCTTCGTTTTCCAGCCCTAATTCACCCAAACTCGGTTCTTTTTCTTAAATTACTTTTAGATAGAGATACTCAGCAAATGTACCTAAGAACCTTACTCGAAACGACTCTATAATACGACGTAACGATTTCAGAAACTTCCCAACTCAATCAAATTCAAGAACAATATATGAATTTAAGCATAGGTATCAAGATCATCAATATTCAAACTCCTTCAGGACGATGCCAACGTTATGGACGCCTTACATACCTGGTAGGAATAAACCCTTGGCGAAAATCCCAACTATCTTGATCGATCATGATGATTTTTGCCCTTTCTCCTTCTTCTTTTCTCTTCTCCTTAGCCCTAGCGTGAAATTCCAAATTCTAAAACTGACTAAAATTTGATTTGACCCATATTAAACTCCTAAGAATAGATTAAAATAATAGGGCCATGAAAAGATTAAAATACCCTTTAAAAATCTGGATTGGACATTTCCTTAATCCAACAACCATACTTCCAAAGGGCATAACTTACTCATACGAACTCGGAATCGCGCAAACTTGGTGGAGTTGGAAAGATCATTCCAGGAGATTTCCAACCATATCTGGATCTACACCTAATTCATCCTGAGCTAGAAGTTATGGTTGTTTGAAGTTGACCAAAAACTCACTTTTCCTAACTTAAAACAATTTTTCAGATTTTTCATTCTTTCCAAAAATGACTATTTCCAGTTCTTAGCTTCTTCCTAGCTATTTCAATTTGCGAGATGTTACATATAAGATACTAGATACTCATATTAGACAACAACTATATGATATGTATGCAGCTAAATAAAGGAGAAGACTACAATTCCGCAAAGATAAGGTAGAAACATAAAGAAATAAAATCTTTTTTATCATAGGTGATGTTGTTCATATATTAATATTAAATTATGATAATAATTTTTTTTTATTATATATATAATAATTGATCAAGATAAATATTTGGCATACACTCAAATCTCTATTTAACCATCATTCATTATAATAACATTTCGTTGTTATGCCCTAATTTTCTTTAGAACTAATTTTTCACATAATATATTTTTCTCTATAACATTCTACTTATAAAAGTATTGACATTAACTATATAGGTACACTTTTGTTTTTGTAAAATTACATCTATATCATAGCCTTACTCAAATATTAATTGAATAATAATATTTTGTAAAAGATATATCACGTTTAAAGATAAAATATTAAAATATATATGATAATCATTCTTAGTGCAATGCACATATTAAATTTCAAGCATTAATATCTAAGAGAATAATTGTACTTAAATGGTGTCCATCATTTACAGTCATAACCTCAAGAGGAAAAGTTATTGCTGACCATTTTTTATCTTGATATTATTTTTCTGTTTGTTGGTTAAGTTTGTTTACCAAATTGAGTAAAGTAAAGAACCGTAATACTTAAGAAATATCACTTTCTCTCCATATTAAATTTTTTTGAATGCATTTAGAAATGTTTCAATGATACTTGATCATTTTTATCTAAAAAGCCAATTAACCTTATGAAAATATGTATTACTCATTTAAAAGACTTGTCCAATATTCTTTCAATTATAATTATTTACTAAAAAATTTTAATTTAGTAATATTAATTCTATTTTACAACATCGTATATTATATGCTATGATACACACGTGCAACACACATGCCGTAAAACTAGTATATATATATATATAGATCATAGATGGTATTTATCAAAAAGAGTCAAAATCTTGAGATACATATTTAAACATGAGATGTTAAATTTAGTACTATGACATTATGGCCTTACTATTAGTTTTGTCCAAATCTGCATGTTGCGACATCATAAATTATAATGGCATATTACTAACGGATTAAAAAGACAAACTCCTACTGAAATTTCATAATGAGGTATAAAGCTTTTGGCCAGAATCCTTACCCCCCACCACGTGTTGCAAATTACTTGGCATTGTGCATCTCTAATCTTACATTTTATTTTATTCTCCGTATTTAGGAGACAACCAGCTCCAACTTCATTCTCTATTTTATTCTTTAAAAAATAATTTTTTTTCTCTCCTCAATATATATTATTATTCTATTTTTATTTTATTTTCTTTTCACAATATAAATTCATACTTTCTTTTGTCAAAATAATCATTCTATATAATTTTGTGTTATATTTTTTTTTTCAAATTCTTTATTAATATAAAATTATATTTATTCTACAATTATAAAGGAAAACTACAAATAATTAAAAAAAGAAACCAACAAGCACAACCGTAATCACTGGATCATACACTAACTTTTTTTTCGAATATTGAAAAATTTGAAAACAACCTACCGGATTACTAAATTTATTGTTGTGATTTTTAAAATTATTATGTTATGCATTATATTGTTAACTTGTATTTAAATTATTATGTTATGTATTGTATCATTTAAAATTATAATTTTCATCTTATCAATTAAATTTTGTGCATTCTTTATAATAAAATTAATAATAATATCAAATGATCAATTAAACTAACGAAAATTGAAAAAAAGATATTTGAAATATTGTTAATTCGGGATGAAAGTAGTATATATTAAATAATATTGTATTACATTTAAACAGAATTACGAATATTAGAAATTTAATTAATAGCCTTTTATAAAAAAAAAATATGTTAATTACAAAATAATAGAAATAATATTAATATAATGAAAAAGTGAAATAGAGCGGATGAATAGTAGTTCTTCAAATTTGGAGAACTACTATTCAACTCTCTATAAATAGAAAATAGAGAGTTTTTTAGAGTGTGGTTGGAGATTCAATTCTCTATTTTACGCTCCAAATATAGCCAATGGAGAGTAAAGTAGAGTGTGATTGGATTTGGTCTTATGTTGCAAAAATTTGGCCCAATATTTCCCAAAAAATGTGGAATAACAGTTAGCTTTCAAATAAACATTAAGCTACACATCAACATCTTCTTAATGCCAAGACACATAAGCGGTTAAGGTGGCCTTGATCGAAATCATGATCAAACCTCATATTTTTTTGGTCAATTTAGTTAAATGATAAAATTGTGTTTTTGCTATCATTTATAGATTTTGGTATGACGATAAAAATTTGATCATAACAAATGGTATCAGAGCTGAGGTTCTAGTTCAATTCTCAAGATCAACATGTTGCATGTGGCAAGTGTTGGGTAATACCAACATCTTACCTATGGCAAAACTATGACTTTGGTTAGAGTCATGATAGAACATAACGTTTGCTTGAGTCTTAATAGACTTAAGAAATAAAGTTATGTTTTTGCTATCAGCTATAACTTTTGATATAATGATAAACATTTTATCCATCATCACCATACATCATTATAAAAAAAATTATTTCCTTTTATCACTCTCAACAAATCTCTCTCTTCTTCCTTTTTCTCCTCATATTATCGCACTGTTCAGTCACCAATTTATCCAACCACATTCCAACAAACAGCATATGATGGAGAAGAAGAAAAATTGGATTTGACTGAGGTGTAGAATTATTTTAATTTAATGCATTATATTGTCACATTATGTGCGTGTATATTATACACATTTTTATTTTTGACTGATAATCAGAAAAATATTAAATAAAAATATATTTAACAAGATTGGAGTATCTAATAGCAAAAATATATATTTTATTAAGATGTTAAAGTGAAATATGCCAACAAATATAGGAGTTATTTGTGACTCTAACCGATATATTATTCACAGTTCATCACGGACACACGTACCAATCCATTAACATGGCTGATGGCACGGCCAACCATTACGGTTAACACTACGTCTAGTTTAAGCAAAAAATAATTAAAAACTAGGTTATCATTTAGATTTGTCCTTATTTTTAAATTATGTAAATACGACCTTTGAGAGTTGAGACGGGCAAAACATTTTTGTGTTTGTTAATTAAAATTTGGTTGTGTTTGAACGCGTACATTGAATAGTTATTGTTAAGATACATGTCTTTCATCTAGATGTGCACTTGACGAAATGGAGGGAAGTGGTAATGGAAAGGAGCCAAATCCTATAACTATGATGTATTCAATATACTATATGTTTGTCAATTATTACCAGACCTACATTGATTTACCAAAACTTCATTTATGATCTATAACTCTAACAAAAAAAGTGGTTTGATTTGATTTTGATTAAAAAATCGAACCAAATCAATTTATGTACACCCTTACATACACTAGTCCTACATAAAATTGAAATCTTTTTGACCCAAAACAATGTTTAGCAAAAACATATTTAAAAATATTGACATGATGTAGTCAATCTTCTCTTAAAATCATACTGAGCATAGTATTGGTTTCCCTAAAAATCACTATATTAGGCATAGTAAAAAAAAAAAGTAATAATGGGGACAGAATCCAAAATTAGTTCGAATGTGTGATATTAATACATTGTATGATTTTGATGTATTTTGGTATACATAAAATAGTGTTCGTTTAATTAAATTAATAAATTAGGGTATAAAAAGAAATACTACAATATTTTGTATATTTCATATATGTATATTTATTTAAAAATAGCTTACTCTATTTATACATATGTATGTGCGATATTGTATATGTTCATATCATTTGTAGACAAAACTGAAGATGATTCTTGACACAAATATAATGTAATGTTTGAGAAAATGATCAAATGAGCCCCCAACCTATTGCCGGATTTTCAACTATACACTTATACTTTACGGTGGTTCTATTACCCCCTTAAACTATTTAAAAATGAAACTATTACCTCCTTAAAAAGTCACAACCACATTTATGTTGGTCAGTGAAATCCACGCGTTTGACACGTGTAATTTTTTATCTTTTTTATTCTCTTACCTTTTTTACTAACATTTCTTTCCTTTATTCTTTTCTTTCTCTTCCTCCTTTTCTTTAAATCCTTGAACACATCAATGTCATTTTTCTTTTCTTTTTTCCCTTTTTTAAATTCTTTTTTTTTATCAAATCTAAAATTATTATTAAATTCATGGTCATGGAATAGGTGCATAAATGATAAAATTTAATGTTAATTTAATTGACCTAAAAAATAAATTGTCCACGTCAGAATCTTTTCCAATGAGGAAATTTTGAGAACTTTTTTTTTTTAGAGATTTCCATCGTTATTAAGTTGTTTGAATGGATTTTGTTAACTGAAAAGCTTGTTACAATAGCTTCAAAATGGTATTTCAATGGAGTTTTAATGACTAATAGTTGATTTTGAAATTGGGTTCAAAGTAATTTACTTAATAGTTTTTGATTGTGGAGAGTGGGAAGGAGATTTCTATCTATGATTTGTGGTGGTGTTGATAGATATTGTAATGGTGGTGATTTCCAGATCGTGATGGTGAAATTTGATGGCTGACATTGTAACACCTCGCAATTTGAAATAACTAGGAAGAAGATAATAATTGGAAATAGTCATTTTTGGAAAGAATGAAAATCTAGAAATTTTGTTAAGTTAGAATAAGTTGAGTTATGGTCAACTTCAAACGGTCATAACTCCTAGCTCAGGATGAGTTAGGTATATTTCCAGATATGGTTGGAAATCTCTTGGAATAACCTTTCCAACGCCACCGAGTTTGCGCAATTCCGAGTTCGTATGAGTGAGTTATTCCCTTTGGAAGTTGGGCTGTTTGAATAAGGAAAGTCCAATCCGGATTTTTAAAGGGTAGATTGGTCTTTTCCTTGCCCAATTGTTTTACTTCGTTTTTTGTAATTTAGTTAGGGTGTAATCAGAATTAGATCAGTTACGCTTTTACCAAAATATGCTAGGGCTTGGAGAAAAGAGAAAAGAAGAGAAGGGAGAAGAGGAAAAGCAAGATTCGCCAAGAACAATCGATTTTGGTTGTGGATTTCGCCAAGGAATTAATTCTACAAGGTATATGAGTCTTTCAAAGCGTTGGGTTCGTTCACCCATGCGCCAAACATGTTTAGTTCAGCGAAATTCATCCTAAAAGAGTTTGAAAGTTGATGTTCTTGACATGTATTCTTGAATTTGAATGTTGTTCTTGAATTAGGCTGAATTGAGGAGTTTATGAGATCTTTACGTTGATTTTTAGAGTTTCTTTGAGTTAGGTTCTTGAGTACATATGCTGGGTATCAGAATCTAAAATTAATTTGAGAACAATAGTCGAGATTAGGCGAATTGGGGCTGGAAAACGAAGATGGGAGAAGTCGAGTGGGATTTGGCACACAAGTCCGCGTCGCGGACTTGCTCCCCCAGTGAACAAAAATTAGCTCTGTGTCGCGAACTTGTTCCAAGACGGTGATTTCTTGATCTTTTCTCATGTTTAGCTATCTACAAACTCCTAAACATTATGAGATATTTCCTATCACAAATCACAATCCTTGAATCCATAATTCAATTCAAGCAAAGTTAAGAGTCAATTCAAGTAAAGTTAAGAGTCAAGTTAAGTGAAGTTAAGAGTCAAGTTAAGAGAAGTTTATAAAGTTTTCAAAAATCTTTCACAAAAGTTTTAACTTTGTTTTAAGACTTAAGTTTCAAGTAAAGCCAAGAGTAAAAAGTTGAGTTCATTTCTTAAAAAGCTATAAGGGAACTAAGTATTCCCAAGAGTTTAAAATGTTCACATTTGAACAAGAAAGGGAAACACCGATTTCCAAGAGAGCTTTTAAGCTAAAGTTTTGAATAATTATCTCAAACCAAAGAAAGAAGTTTTGACTTAAATCATTGAGCTAAGTATATTTTAGGGGTAGTATTGAGCACTGATATGGGGATGCGAGTTCATATTAACTCAAGTCTCCATAAACCATGTAGTTATCATGGGTAGTAAAGGATCATACTTTTTAGATGACCCCTTAAGATGCTTGTAGCATAGACTAGTGGATCTACTAAGTTAAGCGTTCTATATGAGGGCAAAGTATAGGAAAGTTCTGACAGCGTGGGCAAGACGTTGTATCACCACTTAGGCTCATAGTGGTGGTTGTCGGTTAGAGAATCTCCCACAAAAGTTATATTACTTTTATATTTAAGTAAAGTTGAGTTTGTTATTGCTTTATCTTTAACGAACTAAGTTGTTTACACTATTTTACAAGCTTTATATTACTTTGGGCATTTTGAGTGGTTTGGTAGTTTTGAGGGAAGTATGGGGGTTGGTATGTTGATTTTGGTGACGGAGGGATGCTTGCGGGTTATTAACATTTTGGTTTTGAGGGGGCGGACCAGTTTGGAGGTTGGCATTTTGGGACGAAGTGGCACTTGGAGGTTGGTATTTTGAGGAGGAGGTGGTGTCTGATAAGAGGCGGAGGCATAATGGGGATTTTGGGTGGTTAAGTTGATGATTGAGAGATTCTGAGCAGGACTAGAGGGTGGATTTTGAGTCTGTTCTGCGTTTGAAGGAGAAAAGTGAAGCGAAGGCCTTCCATCTGCTGGAGCATTGAAAGCAAAACCCGGATTAGGCATATCTTGCCTTTTCTGCATTTCGACCCTCATCTTTGTGAGGACTAAAACCAAAACCTTGATTCCAAGTAGTCCTAAACAAACAGTGTAGCTGGAAATTTCAGCGTATATTTTGTCTTAAAGATTGGCCGATTCCTCTATATTTTCTCAAATTTTCTCCCATGTTTTCTCGAAATGTATTTCGTATGTCTTTTTGCCTAAGCTGTCTTGAGTATTCTATTCCAAAACCAAAAAAAATCCCCTTTCACCAGTAGAAGAACAGGGTATTTATAGTAGGAAATTAGGGTTCGGATTTTTGGGGGAGAGGGTGAAACGAATAGGAATAGGGCTCGTTCAAAATTCAAACGCCATAAATTCTTTCACCATTTTAGGACGATACCTTTTTTCTGAAATTTTGCCCCACTCCGAAAGAGGAAAGGGGAGAAACGCGTGCTACTGCAATGAAAAGGACGCTGCCCTTGCTGTTCACGTGTTGGGCTGCTGGAATTTGTCGTCGCGTGGCCAGCTGCTGCGTTCTTCTGGGAATCACACACGTTGTTCTGGGTTTCTCTTTTGTGAAGGAGAAAGAGAGTTGGGCCGGGTCAAAGGGGGGAAAGGTGGGTTGGTTCGCGTGGATACTGTTTGCTATTGTTTGGATCGTTGTATGTATTGTATGACTGCTGCTTGAATTGAATAAGAGGGAAATTAAAATATGGGCTGCTGAAATTTGTACATGGGCCCAAAATCTTGGCTTTTAAAATGAGTTGAATGCAAGTAGAAAATGACTAGAATTCAAATAGGACGAATTAATATAATTAATTTACGAGCTTCTTTATTTTAACCAGATAAAATAATTAACTTAATTATAAACTAAAGACTCAAAATATAGACTACTAACGTAGACAAATTAATTTAATAAAGTATTTAAGTAAAACTAAATTCTTTTTGAGGTAATTTTTGAATATTCATAACATATACTAATTACATATATAATTATATGAAATATATTTATTATTTATAAATTATGAAAATCGCCTAAGATCACTTAAGATGACTTTGAAAAGTATTTGAATTTTTATAAAACTAATTATTCTAAATCATTTAGGAATTAAGAAGCTCGTGAATTAATTCCTATCAGGGAGGGTCAAAATTGGGTGTCAACACCAGTTGGCCTGCATCTTAATATGATGCAGACGCAGGTAACTAGGATTAACATCCAGTGCCTCGTTGATCAGGTTCAGCATTCAGAGTCAGTTGGTGAGCCTCCTTGCTTTCCGGAGGGATCCTTTTATCATTTGCTTTCTAATTTTCAGTTGTTAGGATGATCGGGGGTCCTATCCCGACATCCCTCCTTGTTTTAGAGGCTTCATAGACAGTCAGACAGTTAGTAGTTCAGTTGTCTTTACATTTTCATTTCATTTGTTAAGACTTGAGTTGTCATTTTGGCCAAGTTGAATGTTTGACTTTTAAACATTCTTAAGTTATCTTATTATTCAAGTGAGTTTAGTAATTGATCATTATAACTATGCATACAGTTTTCCGTTGAGTAAGTAAGTCAGGCCAAGGGTTCGTTTGGGGCCAACAATGGTTCTCGAGTGCCGGCCACGTCCAGGGTGTAGGCTCGGGGCGTGACAGACATGAATGCTCAACTAAGTTTCTAAGAAGAAGAAAAGAAATTAGAGATGAAATAGTTGTCTTGGATGAAATCTATCCAAACTTTTTGTACTATTTCCATGGCAGATATATGATGATGGGAGTTATACAGCTGACAATTTCATAGGAGTTTCAAGTTTGGTGTGATTGAGGTTGGCTTTAACTCTGTACCTCGATTTTCCGATATCAATGCGGCACTGCTCAGGCATCTGACCGTCGCTTGGAGCTCGAGAAAGAAAGGAACTTAGTTTTCAAATTGTTCTGTAGCTCTTTTTTTCTTTTGATTTTGTTTGTTTTGATTTTTCAATTAATTTGGGTGTTTTAATTTGACTTCCTTTTTAAAATTAAAAAAAAAAAGGAAAAAAATGAAAAGAATATTAAAAATGAAGTTTTAATATTTATTTTTGGTTTTCAGAAATACACTTACTTTGCCACATAAGCATTTAGGGAGGTAATAATTTTAATTTTAAATAGTTCGCGGGGGGGGGGGGGGGGGGGGAAAAAAACCCCCTGAAAAAAGGGGGGAGGGGGGTAATAGAACCCCCGTAAAATAGAAGTGTATAGTTGAAAATCCAATAATAGGTTGGGGGCTCATTTGGCCATTTTCTCTATTATGTTTCAAACAGAACTTTGCCACTAATTGAAACCAAATATCCAATCTCATATTCTTTCAAACCGAAGAAATTTGTATATATGCAACTACGATCACTACAACATTATATGGGAAAAAGAAGTCGACAAAAAAAAACCAAAGAAAACATCTTAAATTTGAAAGAAATTAGTAAACTAATTAATCTATGTTTAAAATATTTTTTAATGAGTTCGATCACTTATTTAATTGAACAATGGATATTATTGAGAATAACAAAAGAAAAGTATAATTGGGGAGACTCTTGCTAGTTAAAGATCGTTAACTAGCAAAGGTGAACCCAGGATTTGAAAACTTCAGGTGCACCAAATATGATATCTAAGTAAAATTTAAAATAAAAATAATGAAATAGTGCTCTAGCTGGATTCGATATCTCATGGGTGGTTCCTTTGCCTTGTACCAATGGCACAAGAACACTCATATGTTTCTCATGGGTGCACTTAGGGGTGTAGAAAATCGAACCAAAAATCACACCAAATCGTAAACCGAGTCAAATCGGAAAAAAAATCTAACTAGTGGTTTGGTATTAAAAAAACCCGACTATATTTGGATTGATTTGGTTTTAACTAAAAAACCACCGACATTATATATATAACTTTAAATTTATTTATACATAAAATATTTACTTTGATATAATTTTAATATTTCTTATACTTTTCATAATTTTTATCTTTTAATATATTATTTCAAATTTGAAACTTAGAATTCTGAATGGTCCAAAGATGTTGGTAATTATAATAGAGCTTAAATCAATATCAAATTAATACTAATGCAAAAAGAAATTCAATTCAACACTATGAATGACAATAATATTGAATATGTGTTATTTAGTTTTACATTGGTTTAGACATTTAAGATACATAATCTAATTTTAATTTCCTTTAATATTTAGTCATGTAATTACTTATTGAACTTATTTAAGCATGATTTAGTACTTTTAAATTATGATCATTTTTCATTATGACTTGTTAATTTGCAATGTTTGTTTTACGCGATTTCATTATTATTATTATTTTTTGGATAGTTTAGTGTAATTAATCATATCATATTTTGTGTTATTTTTTTAAGAAACACATTAGATAGTTGTATTTTTGGTAGGATTAAAGAAATATTTGAACTACAAGTAAATTATATGTTTGTATGAATACCTTACCGGAAAAACCCGAAACAACCGAAAAATCCAAAAAAATACGAAAAAACCCGAGGTTGAAAAACCCGAGTTTTATTGGTTTGATTTGGTTTATAAATTTAAAAATCCGACACAAATAGTTTGGTTTGATATTTGAAAAACCCGAACCAACCCGTTCATGAACACCCCTAGGTGCAATGCTAATTATATCCTAGTTTCTGTCAGCTTCTCAAGATAGATATACATATATAGACATGATTTTTTCCGAAGTTAATGAGTGTACGTGCACCCCGACTTATGAAGGTAGGTTCGCCTCTGTTAACTAGGATCTAAGATTCAACGAAAGAAAGAGAAAACTATATTGGAAGGAAAAGGGAGATTTTGAAAATCTAATGCCTAAGACATTAATTATAGAAAATAACTAGCCGCCATAGCAAACTAGTGACCAAACTCCCTAGTAATAGCGGGTTTGACTTTGAATTTCTTCGTTATTGAAAGTATTAAGGTTAATCTAATGCACTTTGTTCATATTTACTTACTTGTCCACAATTTTAGACTTTTCTGATTACAAAATATCATCATAATTAGCATAAAAGTATGCAAATTAATAATTTTGCATATTAATTAGCTTTAATGAATTTGATAGAGCTTAGAGTGATCAAAAGCTTAATAGGCTATCAATACTTGTGTAAAGATAAATGTTGAATGTGAATGAATGAACTCAACTCTAATGAAGTAAAGCATCTGTTGCATACTTTAATACGATCTAGAATTCAAAGCAGAACATGTTGGAAAATTTGTCGGGGACAAAAAGACTTTCATGTAGATAACAAGATATTTTTATTTTTATTTTTGGATCATAGTATTACTATTACAGTACCAAGTTAAAATATAACAGAAAATGGAAAAACAAGAATTGAAGGATCTGACAAGCTGATATCAACACAAGAAAAAATAGATAATGAACCACCTAATGTTTGAGTAGAATTTCATTGATCAACTTGTCTATGTTCACATAAGATGATCCTGTTGATTTTGCAGCAGCTTCTTCAGCCAATTTCTTCCACTCCATTGCCTTTTTCTTCATATCTTTACCTTTCTCGCCGACCATTAGATCCCTCACAAGACGTTCAACTTCATCCCTTTTCACATTATTGTCAATTTCCATTCCAATTCTCCATTGGGTGCATTTGAACCAACAGTTAGTCTGTTGTTCCGTGAAAAATGGCCAGCAGATCATTGGCACCCCATTGCTGATACTTTCAAGGGTCGAATTCCATCCACTGTGAGTCAAGAACCCTCCAATAGCAGGGTGGCTAAGGACTTGTTCTTGTGCGCACCAACTTGTTAACATCCCTCTTTCTTTTGTTTCTTCCATGAATTCGGATGGCAGAGTTGCTTTTTCCCCTGATACAGTATCAGGCCTTATGATCCACAAAAAATCCATCTGACTATTGGCAAGTCCCCATGCGAATTCAGTAAGTTGGTTCGCGGTCATGACAGTGATGCTCCCAAAATTAACATAAACAACAGAATTTGGTTTCTTGGAATCAAGCCATTCTACGGTTTTTGGTTCCTCTTTCCAAAGATTGGATCCCAAGCACTCCAAATTCCTGTCCTCAATATGTTTTAAAAGAAAATGCAAGGGTCCAATTGTGTAGACCGGAGGTAGAAGGACCTGAAGTGTTTCAAGAACTTCCTTCTCTAATGGATCAAATGTATTGATAACAATAGCAGAAGCTAATTTGCTTCTATCTGTTTCTTGGATGAGGTAGTTGAACAAAAAATCATCTGGATTTGTACTTCTCAATAAAGTTGGTAAATCCCTCAGACGTATGCCTTTCATGCCCGGTATCCAATCCAAAGCCGTCTCCAAATACCCATTTGTTAAGTCACTTGCATCTACAATTTCCCCAAGAACAAAGGTTAAAACACAAACATATATAAAAATGGGCCATTTTAAAACAGGACAAATCAAACAGAGTATACCTTTAAGTGGAAAGTATCCTTTTTCAGCAAGGTCGCGGTAATGCATGTAACCTAATAAACCACAAGCACTTGGAGTCCAAAAGAAAATTTCAGGGATGCCCAATTCTTGAGCAGCAGCTAGAGTGAAGCTCATACATCCATCAGAAACGATGCACGAGACAGGTGGCACATTGGATGAACAAGTATTATTGAGCTTTGCAAGCAATTCCTTGAAAGGACCTAAACAAGTATTGGTAGTGGATTTACCAAGAGAAACAATATCTTGAGTTGAATCGGCATCAGATGGTGGAAGGCCATCAGGAATGGTCTCAAATCGAAAAGATGGCAAGCCTTTGAGGGAATCAGGGCCCCGAGACTTAAGTAGACGCCTATGATTGTATTCAGTGTTGACAAAAGTGATGTGAAAGCCTTTGTGATTGAAGATTTTGGCTAATTTTAACATTGGATTAATGTGACCTTGGGCTGGGTATGGGATGCAAACTGCATGAGGCTTGTCAAGTTCATGCATGCTTCTAATGGAATCCATTTCTAAAGGGGAAAGGATATTTTGGTCTGGTTAAGAATCTGTAAGTATTTATAGAGAAAAATAGTGAGATGAACTTGTAAGTTTTGAAAGTTAATGATTAACAAAATGAAGCATGAAATAGTAGAAAATGTCGTAAATGGTCTCTTATTTATTTTTAGGAGTAGATTTGAAATGGTCCCTTAAATATACACTTACTTATCAATTTAGTCCTTTAACTATTCAAAAAACTTCAGGTTTGGTCTCTGACTCTTTTCCCAATTTTTATACAAATAGCTTAGATATATCAAGGCAGCACTAGCACCCTCCACCAACCTATCCCTAAATTTTTTTTGTTTTCCAAAAACAAAAGAAATCTGTTTTTTCAAGAAAAATAAATAAATTTACCCCCTCCCCTGGGCATCCCCCACCTTCCACCAACCGACCCCTAAATTTTTTTGTTTTTCAAAAACAAAAAAAAAATCTGTTTTTTCAAAAAAAAAAAAAATTTACCCCCTTCCCCGGGCACCCCCCACACCTTCCACCAACCTACCCCTAAATTTTTTTTGTTTTTCAAAACAAAAAAAAAAATTACCCCCCCCCCCCCAACCTTCCACCAACCAACTCCTAAATTTTTTTTGTTTTCCAAAAATAAAAACAAAAAAAAAGCTGTTTTTTCAGAAAAAAAATAAAAATTTACCCCTTCCCTCGGACACCCCACAGGGTCCCCCCTTCTAGCAACCTACCCCTAAATTTTTTTTGTTTTCCACAAACAAAAACAAAAAATCAGTTTTTTCAATTAAGTTTGAAAATTAATATTAATTTATTTTTTATTTTTTAGCACAATTAAGAATTTTGAGTGGAAGTGAAAACTAAATGATCTATTATGGGTCAATATGGACACCCATATTTAACCCATTTTGACCATATTTGTAGAGACTTTTAAAAATAGCTTGAAGCCCATATTTAACCAATTAAAAATAGGAAAAATTACTGAAATACACGTCTTATATTTCCCTTATTTTCAATATTCCCTTCTATTTCTAAAACCTCTAAAATCCCTTATTCTCTCCTAATTCTAAATTATTTATAATGTATCCGAGCTAGTTTTTAATATATCTGAGCTACATATTATGTATCCGGTTTATTTATAATGTATCTGAGCTACATATTATGTATCCGGTTTATTTTATAATGTATCTGAGCTACATATTATGTATCCGGTTTATTTATAATGTATCTGAGCTACATATTATGTATCCGGTTTGTTTTACTTTTTCAGGGATTAATGTAATTACAAACTAAATAGGGATAGATTATAATCTCATATTAAAACTATGTGATTCCTAAAATTTATACATTAAAATATAAGTGATCCAAGTCATTACATATGGACAAAATGGATTCATTTCATTAATATGGGCTGAAATTGCCACCCCTACTTATCAGTTAATTACGAGCTGATTAGTTAGTTGTTAGCATTTGTTGATTTGTATAAATAGGAGGTCCCCTGACTCATTGTATAATATGCTTGAGTAATAAAAAATCCAAATTTGCAAATTCCTTTCTCAATTTCAACAGTACTATTAGCTGAAGTCAAATTGTTGATGCTAAGTAGGCGTTAAGATATGGGATCCAAATTTTAAGCTTAATTTCAAATCATAGTTTTAATTTTTTTTTAATATATAACTTAACTCATAAGTTTATATTTAGGAAAAGACCCAAACATATTCATGCTCGACGTGAAAAATTTGTTCTCACATGTATGTGAAAATATTATATTAAAAAATAACTAGTTACTACTATTATTGACTAGTAAATCTTTGTAAGAGATGATAATTCCAAATTAGTCGTTGAATTAAAGAAGGCCAAAAAATTTCAAGGATGAGAATGATCAAATATATTGTTGAATTTTGCTAGAAAGGCCAAATATACCCTTATATGGAAATTATTTTAATAAAAAAATAATTTTTTCACTTTCGTTAGCCGAAAATGGTAAAATTGGGTTATTTGTGCAACAGTAAGAGTATATGTGTGCCACTTTTTAAAAAAATGTATATCATTTCTAAATCACAAAATTAAGAGTATATGTGTGACACTTTTTTAAAAAATGTATATAATATGCAGTTTAGGCAATTAATATCATATTTTTTGTCCGATCACCTCTTTTGGGATATTAAATTCACTTTGACAAAAATAAGAAGATAAAGAATTACTCATAAAGAGGTAAAAGATTTACTTAGAATATGTAACCGAGTTTTCAGGAAAAGTTTTGGGGAAAACTTATGTATCTTCCCATCATTATTAGATCATTTCATGAAAGTTCAAAAAAATTTGGGATAAGCGTCTGAAAAATACCTCAACTTTGGTCGGATTTGTTGTTGTGATATTAAACTTTCATGAGGACCTATTACCTCCCTAGACTATTTAATACCGTATTTTAAACATATATATTTGTCCACGTGGACATAAAAAATAATGCAAAATTATAAATAGTAATGTGTCCACGTGGGCACATATATACCCTTTAAAATACACTATTAAATAGTTCAGGGGGTAAAAAATACGGTATTAAATAGTCTAGGGAGGTAATAGGTCCTCATGAAAGTTTAGTATCGCAACAGCAAATTCGACCAAAGTTGAGATATTTTTCAGACCTTTATCCCAAAAAATTTGGACAGGGGCGGACCCATATTGGATATTTTCTGTGCTCAAGCACCCATTAATTTCATATTGAACTGTATATATTTAGATAGAAATTTGAAAATATGGTATAAAATTTAAGAGTGAGCGTTCAAATAATAAATAGATTGGTGCAGTGGTTGTCTGTGGGTGCTCAAAGTTCATTATTGTGTTTGTTATATCTCAAGATGATTCCCACTAGTTTTTCTTGAAAAAGTTTTTCGTTATTCAAAATAATATTTTTGTAGTTTTTCGTATTAAGTTTTCTCCAGTTGTATTTAAATATGATTCTCTTTTTTATGACAAGTCATAAGACTACTTACTTATATTTTGTGATTGGTAGCCAAGGAGCATTCATAACCTTAAAATCTTGAATTCGTCAGTCCACCACTAACTTTGGAGTATTTGAAAATCACAAAGTTTTCTAGAGTTAATGGCCATGTATAGCCCATAAACCATTTGTCTTTTCAGTTTGTTTCAAAAAGAATGATCTCTTTCCTTTTTTGGCAATACTTTAACATTAAACTTTCGAGTAAATGGCACAACACGACATCCTATTTTACTAATTGGCAACATATAGCCTTCTTTTATTTTTTTGACAAAAAAAATAAATTAAAAATTAAATTTTACAATTAGTAGCCCACGTATTGGGAAGTTCTTTTTTAATTAAATTAAATAATTTTAGGAGGTGGCAACATGGTGTCCTTTTTTATTGGGAAGTGGTTTGTTCTCCCTTTTTTTTCTCTTCTTTTCCATACACACGATTCTTTTGAATTGTGCTTTTTTTTTATTGATTATGTAAATATTTATTTATGAGAAAATTGTATATAATAGCAAACTATTAATTCAAATTAAATGCTATAACCATAGTTTGATTTAATTGTATCCTATAGCAAACTGTTGCTATTTCGCCTCTCTCCTGGTGAATCTCGCTCGCCACTCTCGTTCTGTCCCCCGTCTCTCTCGTTTTTATACAAACGCAAATGTATAAAATGTGTTTGTGTTTGTATAAAGCGAGAGAAAATTGTATATATACATATATTTTCGTTCCCCTCTCACAGATCTTGCTCGCCACTCTCCCAAATCTTGCTCGCTCACTCGCCTCTCTCACTTTATACAAAAAACGCAAATTGTATAAAATGCGTTTGTGTTTGTATAAAGCAAGAGAAAATTGTATATATACATATATTTTCGTTCCCCTCTCCCAGATCTCGCTTAGCACTCTCCCAAATCTCGCTCGCTCACTCGCCTCTCTCACTTTATACAAACACAAATGTATACATTGCGTTTGTGTTTGTATAAAGAGAGAGAAAATTGTATATACAAATACAAATGCATATATTTTCGTCCTATACACTTATGATTATACAAATATGTACGATCTTCCCCTGCCCAGTTTTCTTTTGTCTTTCTCTCTTTCTCGCTTTATACAAACACATATTATGCAATTGATCTTTTGTATATATATATCAAAGCAGATTATACAACTGCTTTCTTTTGTATATGTATAGCGAAATTATACAACTGCTTCTTTTGTATATGTATAGCGAAATTATACAACTGCTTTCTTTGTATATGTATAGCGAAATTATACAACTGCTTTCTTTTGTATATGTATTAGCGAAATATTACATATTTATGTTTGCTATGGAGCACAATTATGCAAACTGTAGCTATAGCATACAAATATGATTTTTATGTTTGTTATATGTGAAAGTTGCTCTTTATTTAATTCTTCTTCTTCTTCATTACTTTGAATTAAAGATGATTTACTTTCTGTTTATTAGTTTTACATATTGAGTACTATAAAAATATTCGTTCATAGTGTCTATTTTTTCTCTTTCGCTTTTAAATTTTTGATGGTTTGTTGATGTCTACCCGTCAATTTCTCTAACTGTTAGCCTATGTTTGATCCCCTCTTGTATTGTCGTTCAATTTTTTTTGGAGTTTTAATTTTTGAAATTGAAGGTTATATCTAATTAAGGCAAAAAAAATATGCAATAGTAATTAATTGTAGGTATCAATTGTCATGTTTAAGAAAGTTATCCCTAGGATTATTCATAAAAAGGGGGATTCTAATTCTAATTTTGTGGATTCTCCATCCAAAACTCTAAATTTTAGCCATGTAAATTCTTCTGGTTATCCGATTCAACTTGTATGTTTGTTGTTTAGCATTTCAAAATTTCATGTGCAATTCTCATTTACACATTGAAGAAAGAATCTGGATTGTATACAAATTTTGAGTGAATGAATACACGGATATGTATACATGAATGCAATGCATACATGATGTTGATGATTAAAAAAAAATCTTTAATGCAGTGCATACATATTATAAGTGAATGAATACATAAAGTGTTTGATTTTTAATATGTATACATTGGAGAGGATAACTGGTTATAAATGTATACTAATACTAAGTGAATGAATACACCATTCTTTTACCTATATATAATCATCAAGTATACAATAAAAAAAAATTATCAAGTAAAGAACAAAAAAACATATGAAAATACATAATTTACGTTTTTAGGCGGTTACATGTTGTATATATAATTCTTTATGTTTCCGTTATTTTTGTTGTTTAGTGATGATTGGTTATACGAGGAAAACAAAAAAAACTATTAAAATGTCATTTATTAATTTGGGTCATTTTGTGCTTATTTTTTATTTGTCTATTAAATGCTAATTAATGTTTAGGCTATTTATTGCTAATTATAACTATCAGTTGTATATATATGTCATTTCCCCTTAACTTTCTACGTGACATATTTAAGGCTACAAGATTAAAGGACATTTTGGTACAGTTGCATAACTTTAATTTAGAACTACAACATTAAAAAATCTTTTTTTTTTTTTTAAACTCTAATTCAAGTTAAACTAGGTCATTCTTTTATAAACGGACGAAGTATTAGTTTTACCGAAGTCAAACTGCTAACTCAATTTCCATAGGCCTACTTATTGTATTGAAAACTGACAATTTAGGCACGAGGTTACTATATGAGAGCTACATTCAGGGTGTGTTTGGTATGAAGGAAAATGTTTTTCATGAAAAATATTTTCCTAGAAAATATTTTCCTGAAAAATAAGTAGACTTTGGATTTATTTTTTCTCATGTTTGGTTGGTAAGTAGAAAATATTTTCCGAAAAAAGATTTTTGTGTGTTTGATTTATGAATAAAAAATATTTTTAAGAAAATATCTTTTATTTTTATTAGAGAGTAAAAAATAATTTTTGAATTAAAACTAAAAATATTTTTAAAAAATAAACTTAAATCTTTTTG
>NW_006239353.1:126687-140346 GCF_000226075.1 Solanum tuberosum
GTAGGGGTAGGGGGTGAGAGTGGGGTAAAAAAATTAAAAATTGAAGTTGCAAATATATTTTTTTTAAAAAGCTTTAAGTTTATTTTTTCAACAAAAAAAAATTGTAATTTGAAGTTGGAGGAAACTTTTGGAAAATGTTTTCCTTAATTTTTGAAGGAAAACCATTTTCCTTAAATTTAAAGAAAACGAGTTAATTTGGAAAATATTTTACCCAACCAAACGTGAGAAAATTGAAAAACATTTTTCAAAAAATATTTTCCTTCATACCAAACACACTCTAAAAGTCAATATGATATCTTCATCAGAAGCGAGTGCATATATTATTCACATGTCAATAGTAATTGTGAAAGTGTATATTATTGTTGTAACACTGAAAACTATGTAACCTTTTCTTCAGGATCTATGGTGATACAGAGTCTATCATGTATTAGTTATGATTGCATTAATTATACATAGATTATTATAATGCATTGTTTGGTTTGATACATTAAAAATAGTATGTATTGCATTAAGAAAATTATTTACAAAGATAACCTCCACTTTTATTATGGAAAAAATGTAATAAAGATTTTGAGGGGTAATTGGGTCTTTTATCATGTTAATGCATGCATTAAAACCATTGCATTGTTAATACCTAAAAATCCATGGTATTAGCAATGCATACCTTGGTGGAAGACCATCAGGAATGGTCTCGAATCGAAAAAATGGAAAGCCTTTGAGGGAATCAGAGCCACGAGACTTAAGGAGACGCCTATGATTGAATTCAGTGTTGACAAAAGTGATGTGAAAGCCTTTGTGATTGGGGATTTTGGCTAATTTTAACATTGGATTAATGACGCCTTGGGCAGGGTATGGTATGCAAACTGCATGAGGCTTGTCAAGATCATGTGTGCCTCTAATGGAATCCATTTCTAAAGGGGAAAGCATATTGGTCTGATCCTGTCTAGTGGAAGAACGTGCAAGTATTTATAGAGAAAAATAGTGAGATGAACTTGTAAGTTTTGAAAGTTAATGATTAACAAAATGAAGCATGAAATAGCAGAAAATGTCATAAATGGTACCTTACCTATAGAGTAGATCTGAAATAGTCTCTTAAATATACACTTACTTATCGATTTAGTCATTTAACTATTCAAAAAAACTTCAGGTTTGGTCTTTGACTCTTTGCCCATTTTTTTATACAAATAGCTTAGTTTTATATTTACGAAACCAATGCATTCGTGGAATTAAATATTTAACTCAATTTTTCAGTTGTTTCTCTCTTTCCGTTACTTTTTCTTCAAATTACTCTTATGAAAAGATTCATAATATCAACTATTCAAAATAAAATTCATGTGTAAAGAAGATACAAGTCCTTATTATTATTCAAATGGAGGATAAAAGGAAGTATTTTGAATTCAAATTGAATCTTATTTATTTTCATACAAAAGAAAAATAAGAGATTTGATCTTATTACTGAAATTCATCTACGTAAAATAAAAAGAACACAATAATAAAGTAGACCTATTTCAAAATAACAAAAATCTTTAAAAGAAGAAGTTGAAAATATGTTATTATATAAATTTCTAACTTCTAAAAATTTAAACATACATACACGTTAATTTACCGTCCTCACCCCCCAAACGTCACACACACTTTATCTCAGTGTATCACACTTATATCTTTTGAGACACACTTGTATCATCACTAAATCACCAAAAAAAGGGATCTCATCACACACTTGTGTTTCCCTGTATGAGACTTGTATTTCATGAAATACCCAGTTTATACACGTACAACATGTTGGTGTATTATACATTTTATTATTAAAATAAAATCTTAGGTGCATAAGTTAGTGGGAATAAATTGTGGTAAAAGATGACTATTGGTTGTGGTAACTTATATGGCCATTAGTTCTTGTAACTTTTATGGTCATTAGTTCTTGTAACTTTTATGGTCATTAGTTTCTTGTAACTCATATGACCATTATTCTTGTAACTTTTATGGTCATTAGTTCTTGTAACTTTTATGGTCATTAGTTCTTGTAACTTTTATGGTCATTAGTTCTTGTAACTTTTAGTATCCCACATTACTACCCCTCAGTCTACCTATTGATTATATGGAAGACCTCTCACCTATAAATAATGGTGTTTCTTCCTTTGTGAAGTATCTCAAGAAAGATGAGAAGTGTGAAATAATATTTTTAGTGTGTAGTAGTGAAAGAGAGAGTTGAGACAAAGAAATTATTCTAAGTCTTCAACTATATTCACTATATACAAAAGAGAGTATTATATGTTGAAAGAAGGTGTTCTTTTTTTGGAGCTTTGAACTCTTCAACTAATCCGGAGTTGTTTGAGTTGTACATGTTGTTGGGCTGTTGTATCCTGGAGGGGACAAGTCAAGAGTGATACTGCTGGATCGGTGTAGATTATGCCACAGTGAGCTTGAATCTCCTTTGAGAGAGCGAGATATCCACGCCTCAACCTAAAGATTTGTTTATACATTTTTGTTCATTTTATTTCAACTGTAATTTATTGTATTTGTGGTATATTACACCAACAATTTTAAGGAGATTCATGATTTTGTTACGGTATGAAAAAAATGCGGATATCAAGATAGGGATCTCAACATAATTCCGCTCAACATCGCTCTCTTCAAGAGATGGAAGAGAAGAGGTGTATGGTAAAGTGTTTTTCTACTTGCTCAATTCAAGTGGAGAAAAGGTAAAGGAAAAAAAAAAATCTTTTACCTAATATTTTCATGAATAAAGTGATATTATTTATCATGGAAAAAAATAATATTTAAATTCTTAAAATAGTGGGGGTTCATGAGATGAGGAAAAAGTCATTGTGAAAAAAATGATTTTTGCATCTTTGAGAAATGCTCTAAAAAGGGTATTACAAGTGCATATATTTATTGTGAAATAAATCACATGTTGTTTGGCTATAAATGAGATGATTTTCGGCTCTAACATGAGAGTTATAAATAAGTTATGAAAAACATCTTGAGTAAGCCATTTAACATAAAATATTTTGGGTGAGAAAAATTTCATTCTTGAAATGAAAAATACCATAAAACATGTGATGGAATTCTCCTTGTCAAGTCACCTAATATTGAAATAATTGTGAAATACAATCTTATTGGTTGTGTGAGTCTTGCAACTCCTTTTATGCAATTGTGAAAATGGTGTGACAAAGAAAGAAGGAGTTTGCTAGCCTAACAAAAAAAATAAGATATGGAACTAATTGCACTTTATATGATATTGTGTATAAAGCATAGCATGTACATGCAAATCAAGTAAATTTTCTTGGTACGAAATTCGGTGGCTTGTTTTATGAGAAAAAATATTATGTTGTACTTAAAGTTTTGTTGGTGCAGATGAGAAAATTTGGTGCTATTTGATGGAAGTGAGAAAAGCAACTTGCTAACTCTACTTTGGAGGTTGAAGTAAAAATATTAAGCTTCAACTAGTGAAAAAGTGAATTGAAACACTTTATTTTGAGAAAACAATTTTTCTAATTTTGATTAATTGTGATGGCACCAATATAATGGTTGAATACAAAATCATTATTATAACGGTAAATTCAGACTTATGAAGAAAACACAATATTGTGAGATCGTATTGATCATTGGTATACCATCAATATTAATTGTGTTAAAATTATTTGTGATAATCTTGCAAATTCATGAACTAAGGCCTTTGCAAGAAAAAGAGTTTGAAGCACATCGAGGGGGGTGAATTTGAAGCTAAAAAATTCTAAGTCATATATGAGGAAACTCAACCTGGGGACTAGAGATCCTATAACTAGGTTCAATGGGAAGAACGAATCATATGACGATTTGTTGTGAAATGCACTATTATAAATTTTATTCAATCCCTATGATGTGAATGCATTTATCCTATAATGATTTGTGGAGGTTGAGTCTTTGAACTCTTGATGAAAGTTTGTATCTCGTATGAGTGGAGTGTCAAATTATAGGAGCACCCTTGACAGATTTCACCTATGTGAGTGTGAAAGTAGGTCGCTTTCTATGAGAATGAGCTTGTTCTCAAAAAGACTCATGAAAACCGGGATAGCACAAGGCTGTAATGTGTTGGCTATTAAAGCTTATGTCAACACCTTGATTATTGTGTGTAAGCGGTAATACTTTATTTCCCTTAAGCAGTCATAGTTCAAGTCTGAGACCACTACTGACTCTGGAGTAAAGATTATTGTTTTACTAAGTGAATGTTCAATGCAGAGCACACCTTCATTATGCATAATAGTCTCCCTTCAACTAAATTGGTGAACTCTCTTATTTAAATATTAAAATGAGTGGGGGAATGTTGGTGTATTATGCATTTTATTATTAAAATAAAATATTAAGTGCATAAGTTAGTGGGAATAAATTGTGGTAAAAGATGATTGTTGGTTCTTGTAACTTATATGGCCATTAGTTCTTGTAGCTTATATGGTCATTAGTTTCTTGTAACTCATATGACCATTAGTTTTTTGTAACTCATGTAACATCTATCACATTTATCCACATCACTACCCCTCATTCTACCTATTGATTATATGGAAGACCTCTTGACCTATAAATAATGGTGTTTCTTCCTTTGTGAAGTATCTCAAGAAAGATGAGAAGTGTGAAATAATATTTTAGTGTGTAGTAGTGAAAGAGAAAGTTGAGACAAAGAAAATATTCTAAGTCTTCAACTATATTCACTATATACAAAAGAGAGTATTATATGTTGAAAGAATGTGTTCTTTTTGTGGAGTTTTGGACTCTTCAACTAATCCGGAGTTGTTTGAGTTGTACATGTTGTTGGGTTGTTGTATCCTGGAGGGGACAAGTCAAGAGTGATACTGCTGGATCGGTGTAGATTATGCCGCAATGGGCTTGAATCTCCTTAAAGAGAGCGAGATATTCACGCCTCAGCCTAAAGATTTGTTTATACATTTTTTGTTCATTTTATTTCAATGGTAATTTATTGTATTTGTGGTATATTACACCAACACAACAAATACACTTTAGTTAAATTATTGCCAGATTAGGTCGGAGAAGAGAAAGAAATCAATGGCAAAGAGATCTCGCGTGTATGTATATATTGATCTGTGTTCATAATGCTGAATTGTATGATTCATTATAAACCTCCCGTGGTGCTTGCAATGTTCCGTAGGGAGGAGGTTTCGATGAATCTTGCTCTTACATGTCAAGGAATATTTCCCCTTCAAATATTGACACAGATTTACCCAATGGACGCTATCTAGTACTTCTCTTGATATATGTATATTTTTGGATTATATATCTCTAATATTTGAGTAATTCAAAAGCAGGACAAGTAGGAAAATTTGCAAGGGACCAAAAGATTTTGATGTAGTAGCATATAACAACAGTTGTTTTTCTTTTATCATTATTAGAAGGCCACATATTACAGCACCAAGTTACAACATAACAAAAAACAAAGGGAAACAAGAAATAAAGGATGATGCCAACACAGGAAATAATGAAAATCAACCACCTAATGTTTGAGGAGAATTTCGTTGATCAATTTGTCTATGTTCACATAAGATGATCCTGTTGGTTTTGCAGCAGCTTCTTCAGTCAATTTCTTCCACTCCATTGCCTTTTTCTTCATATCTTTACCTTTCTCGCCGACTATTAACTCTCTCACAAGACTTTCAACTTCATCCCTTTTTACATTATTGTCAATTTCCATTCCAATTCCCCATTGGGTGCATTTGAACCAACAATTAGTCTGTTGTTCCGCGAAGAACGGCCAGCAGATCATTGGCACACCATTGCCAATACTTTCAAGGGTCGAATTCCATCCACTGTGAGTCAAGAACCCTCCAATAGCAGGGTGGCTAAGGACTTGTTCTTGCGGGCACCAACTTGTTAACATCCCTCTTTCTTTAGTTTCTTCCACAAATTCGGGTGGAAGAATTGCTTCTTCCCCTGATACAATATCAGGTCTTATGATCCATAAAAATTGGATCTGACTATTCGCAAGTCCCCATGCGAATTCAACAAGTTGGTTCGCGGTCATGACAGTGATGCTTCCAAAATTAACATAGACAACAGAATTTGGTTTCTTGGAATCAAGCCATTCTACACTTTTTGGATCCTCTTTCCAAAGATTGGATCCCAAGCGCTCCAAATTCTTGTCCTCAATATGTTTTACAAGAAAATGGAGGGGGCCAATCGTGTAGACAGGAGGAAGAAGTGTCTGAAGTGATTCAAGAACTTCCTTCTCTAATGGATCAAATGTGTTGATTACAATAGCAGAAACCGATTTGCTTCTATTTGTTTCTTGGATAAGGTAATTAAACAGAAAATCATCTGGATTTGTACTTCTCAAGAAACTTGGTAAATCCCTCAGACGTATGTCTTTCATTCCCGGTATCCAATCCAAAGCCGTCTCCAAATAGCCATTCGTTAAGTCACTTGCATCTACAATTTCCCCAAGAACAAAAGTTAAAAACACCAACATATATAAAAATGGGCCATTTTAAAACAGGACAAATGAAACAGAGTATACCTTTAAGTGGAAAGTATCCTTTTTTAGCAAGTTCGTGGTAATGCATGTAACCTAATAAACCACAAGCACTTGGAGTCCAAAAGAAAACTTCAGGGATGCCTAATTCTTGAGCAGCAGCTAGAGTGAAGCTCATACAACCATCGGAAATGATGCACGATACAGGTGGGACGTTAGATGAACAAGTGTCATTGAGCTTTGCGAGCAATTCCTTGAAAGGGCCTAAACAAGTTTTGGTAGTGGATTCACACAGAGCAGCAATATCTTGAGTTGAATCAGCATCACAAGGTGGGAGGCCATCAGGAATGGTCTCGAATTGAAAGGATGGCAAACCTTTGAGGGAATCAGGGCCGCGAGACTTAAGGAGACGTCTATGATTGTATTCATTGTTGACAAAAGTGATGTGAAAGCCTTTGTGATTGAGGATTTTGGCTAATTTTAACATTGGATTAATGTGGCCTTGGGCAGGGTATGGTATGCAAACTGCATGAGGCTTGTTATGATTTCCAATGGAACCCATATTTCTAAAAAGAAAAATTAGCTTATGGTTTGTTCAGAAGGGGAAAAAGATTGGTTTGATTTTGGCTGGTTGAAGAATGTGCAGGTATTTATAGAAGAGGTAGTGAGATGATAATTGTGAAGTGAAAGATCAAGCAAGAAATTTTGAAAGGGGACAACAGTCAAAGTTGAATTCCAACACCTGGACAGTGGACACAATTAGCAGCACAAGCTTCACCGCCAATTAATGAAAAATTAAACCATCGTTTTTCATTCATTTCCTGCCTAACCAAAGATCATGACATATATATCACAAGATTAAAAGATATTTTGATACATTTGATATATCTTTAATTTAAGATCATAAAATTCAAAAATTTATTTTATCTTGTTAAACTCTGTTAAACTGTGTGATCATCTCATGTAAAAGCTTAAATTGTTAAAGAGAGCAAACTTTTATTAGTTAAATGATATTCTCAACACCACAACAAGTCAAAATAGATCAAATAAATAGAATGAAGAAAGTACTATATTTTCTTTTCTCACTAACTCTATCAAAATATACACAGAAATAACGATTAAACATTATCTAATAAAAAAATAGTACTAATATTTTAATAGTGTGAGTTGTTTCCTTCTTTTTCCTCCGTCGCTAGCTCCCAGCTTATTAAACTTACTTTTATTCTTTGCATTTTAGTCGTCACTATTCCCACCCACCTACTGCAAAAGGAGATTCTCAAATGAAAAAAATATATATCATACAGTTAGCGTATCATATACACTTTTGAAAAATAATGATAATTATCTTGATCGTTGCCCTCTGAAATGTATACGTAAAGGTTTTTGTCGATTCTTATCAACTATTAAACTATGACTAAGATAATGTTTATTAAAACAATTTATGCACAAAACTACTTGATTCTCTTGGTGTGATGTATTGATCTTGGAACAACCAAATTCACTAGTTTAAACAGTTATTTAATATATCTTATTGATTATTTAATATATATCATAAGTTTTATTAAGGGTGTGCTATTTGGGATTTAAATTTGAAACTCCTTCATTCAAATGGACAATCATTATCACTGCATCAAAGGCATAGCTTTTGTCAAGAGTGTCTAACTTTAAATATATATTTTTTAAGTTTAAAATTTAACATATATATATAACGTAATTTTTCGACAAAGGGTGTCCAGTTTGAACAGCCTTGGTAGCTGTACGGGCTACAGCTAAGCCACTGTTTGCAATATTAATATGGTTAAAAAAAAAAACATATTTTAAGTAGCTGTAGTTTTATGACCGGGAAGAAAGGGGTGCTTTTAGTGGTAATAGGCTTTTGTTTATTGATTTGAATCTTGGCACCTTATGAGACAAATGCTGCAAAAAAAAATTGTGATCTGTTAGAATTAATGGGGGAAATAAAGGAATCATACAGTTTAAATTTTATACCTTAATAATGTAAAAATTATTTAAACAAGATTACTTATTAGATAATTATAATTATTTTTCTTATAAATATGGAGTAATTAATAATCTTATAAAAATGTTGACCCGCCTGCCTGATAAAAATTTACTAATTAATAATATACACGACAATAAGAACCTAGAATCTACATTGATATTTCATTTTCCTGTGAAGATAGAAGGTTATTTCAGAGAGATTCTCATCTCTGCAGTTATTCCGAATAATATAAAACACTTCAACAAAAAACAGTGAAAAGTCTATTAAAAAAAAAAGCAATAACAATAACAATAACAAAAGTAGTATACAACAATCAAAAACACATTAAAATTTAATACTCTTTGTCCCTAATTACTTGTCCACTTTTGAATTGACACACCTATTAAGAAAACATTTATTAACATAGTGAGTTTACAATTTTACCCCTATTAATTATGAAGTGCATTAATTAAAAACTTAAGATTTTCAAGAAGTTCTTCATTTTTCAAAGTAATTAATTGAGGGTATAATAGATAAAAAAAATTGTTCTTTCTTGATTTGTCAAAATGTACAAGTAATTAGGAACAACTAAAAAAGGAAAAGTGGACAAATAATTAGGGATATAGGGAGTAGATCAATGTTAAATCATTTTCAAGTTTCAATGCAACATGTAATAATTGACATAAGATTATCTCATTTAAATTGATTGTTAATTGGTCCTATCTAGCATGGTTCATATGACCTCGAGGGAGAGCTGAGTATATTGTGTTCTATATAAATGAATTGATGATATTTATTTTTATAAATTTAAAAATAAATTAATTATTTAAATTTTAAGAATATATAAGTATAATAATTTATTTATTTATTTATTAGATTTATCCTTCTTTTTAATAGGGTTTTAATTTATTTTTAAATCTCAAATAGGGATTATCTCAATTTTTAAGAAAAGTTTGGGAAAAGCCAAAAAGAATAATATTGACAAATTACTCTTCGATTTATGTTTTAAAATATTTATCTATATTAATTAACAAGACTAATTTAATAGCTCCCTCCCCTCCGGAATTTTGATGTTTTAGTTTTTAAAAGTTAATTCAAAATAATTGATGTTTCACAAGATCAAGGTATTTAATTTTTTTTTAAAAAAAAATATTCTTGACCCATTTCTAATTCAATTTTAATGAGAATTATATCAACTTAAAAAGGAAGAAAAATCTTAATTAAAGTTATTTTAATTAATATCCCTCTTAATTTTAAAAAATAAGTGAATTTCTTAATTCATCCGTTCAAAACTATGATATCTAAAGCAAATGAAAAACCATCAATCGAATGAAGGAAATAATTCAATACAAACAGAAGCGTTAAAATTAAAGTATTTTTCCCCTCGAGAACGGCTAAGGAGGTGTAGGTTAATTAGCTACTACTCAAACTTATTTAGGGGACTGTGATCCGTATCTTTTTTCATGTTTTAGGCAGTGATTTGCATATTTTTTAATTAAAAAAATACTTTCTTAGTTCACTTTTATTCATTCAAGATAAAATGTATATTTATAATGATGTCCACTAATGTATAATTTTTAATTAATTTAAATTAATTTAAAATTAATAGGTAATCCTAAGAATATAACAAGAAGGAGAAATTATCTTTTATTTGATATGTAAAATTTACAAGTAATAAAATGAAAATTTATTTTAAATATAACGAACAAGTAAATAATATTGACTATAAATCCACCTCTCAATCCTCGACATGTTAGACAATATCTTCCTACCATGCTATGCGTGCAAATCGACAAAATTGAAATGCACGAGGATATTATATTATATTATATTATATTATATTATATTATTTGGAATAAAGTTTAAAAAAATTAATTTCATAAAGTTTTTTTTAAATTTTGTAGCCTTAAATCTATTACGTGGAAAATTGAAATTAAAATATTATTAAAAATATTTTTTTTTAAAACTAGATCATTATTTTTTTACGAAAAGAAATACTCCTAGCATATATAAGTATCAGATCCGTGGCATATATTCTCGATTACAGCAATGTAATACTTAGGATTATTATTTTAATTAAAGAAATAATTATTGGTGATTGATCTCATCAGTCATGACTCGTGAATCATGTGATTGCATGTGGGACAACATTTGAGTTTTTTCTTCTTCTTTTTTATATTAACTCCAAATTTTGTTCATAGTCAAAAATAAGGTTATAGATGATTTGACGATTTTCTTCTTCTTTTTAAAAAAAATAAAATTACCAACCTGCATTGATCATTGATAAGTAAATGGTATAGCTTAATTTGAGTTTAGCATACCAAATTACATTGTGATCTAAGGGTAGGGTCAAAGTTAGCTTCGCTCTACTAAGTTAACACCAAAAATATAATTTAAGAGCATGTTTGAATTGTCTTTTGATTTTATTTGATTTTCTGAGTTGAAAGTTAGGTGATAGGTACTATCTCTTTTTATAAAGCGATATCAATTTTAATTTAATTTTAAATACAATGTAATTAATCAAATTAAACTCCTACCATGTTAATTAATATGAAAAATTGAAGTTTAGTTCACTGAAATTAGGCTTACTTTGAGTATTTGTGGATATGTACTAGCAATGTTATAGTTCTTCGGTATGATTTGGAATAAAGTTTAAAAAAATTAATTTCATAAAGTTTTTTTTAAATTTTGTAGCCTTAAATCTATTACGTGGAAAATTGAAATTAAAATATTATTAAAAATATTTTTTTTTAAAACTAGATCATTATTTTTTTACGAAAAGAAATACTCCTAGCATATATAAGTATCAGATCCGTGGCATATATTCTCGATTACAGCAATGTAATACTTAGGATTATTATTTTAATTAAAGAAATAATTATTGGTGATTGATCTCATCAGTCATGACTCGTGAATCATGTGATTGCATGTGGGACAACATTTGAGTTTTTTCTTCTTCTTTTTTATATTAACTCCAAATTTTGTTCATAGTCAAAAATAAGGTTATAGATGATTTGACGATTTTCTTCTTCTTTTTAAAAAAAATAAAATTACCAACCTGCATTGATCATTGATAAGTAAATGGTATAGCTTAATTTGAGTTTAGCATACCAAATTACATTGTGATCTAAGGGTAGGGTCAAAGTTAGCTTCGCTCTACTAAGTTAACACCAAAAATATAATTTAAGAGCATGTTTGAATTGTCTTTTGATTTTATTTGATTTTCTGAGTTGAAAGTTAGGTGATAGGTACTATCTCTTTTTATAAAGCGATATCAATTTTAATTTAATTTTAAATACAATGTAATTAATCAAATTAAACTCCTACCATGTTAATTAATATGAAAAATTGAAGTTTAGTTCACTGAAATTAGGCTTACTTTGAGTATTTGTGGATATGTACTAGCAATGTTATAGTTCTTCGGATAGATTTGTATGCACAAATTTAGATTCTTTTAATATTTTGTTGGTAGGTAAATGTGTACTAACAAACGAAAAATTAGAAATTTTGTCAAAAGCGTTATTTTTTTTTGTAATTTCAGGATAAATTCACAGCCGCTATAATCTCTGCCATAGCCTTTGCCCTTCGCCCCTTCGGATAGAGTTGTCAAAATGGGTTTGGCCCGCTAGGTCGGCCCAACTCAACGCTTGAATTAAGTGGGATTGAGCTTAATTTATTCAGCTCATTTAGGAATGAGACTTTTTAGCCCAGTCTCATTTGGCCCGCTAGCCTAGTAGGCCTAACCCGCAAACTTCAGAGGCCAGTCCATGGGCTGTGAATTTTAAAAATATTTATTTTATATATTTTAAGCAATGTTTTATTTGTTAAAATTTTGTCAATAAATATTTTAAAATATCAATATAAAATCAAGTCTAACTTTTTTGCACCTCTTTTACATTTTAGGGCCATTAGCCCACTAAATTTTTCTTAGTAGTCCAAACTCATTACTCCATTATAACTATGAATCTTTGACCTCTTCTACTTTTGTTTTTATGCCTAATTTTCCGCTTCTCGTTTATTATCTTGTTTATGAAAATAGTGATCATGTAATGTTTTTTGCTCGGATGAATCTTATTAATATTGTATCTTGGCTATTATATTTTTGTTTTGTAAGTATTCACTGAAGTATATGTAATTCATGAATGAATTTGTGTATATATTGATGTCGTGTTCATCAGACATCAACGTTCGATACTTTTTCTAAGAGGCCAATATTTTTCATTTTTTGGTTGAAGGGTCAACCCGTCTCAACCCGTGGCCCGCTTAGGATTGAATTAGACTGCTATTTTATAGGTCTTTTAACTAAAAGGGTCAGCCCGTCCTAACTCCTTTAACTCTCTAGCTCGTTAGGATTGGGTTGGGTTGGATAAGCCTATTTTGACAATTCTACCTTCGGATGAGCACTTTGTGTGCACTGGGTAAACCCAACTGTTTGATATATATGTTAAAAAAGATTGATTGGTATAGTTCTCTCTATATATAATATATACACAAAATCAAATGAAGACGAAAAAATGGTCATTATTTAATATTGATTTAATGAGATAACAAATTTTCCAAAAAAATATTTTTTTTTAAATCAAATTTTAAGTCTGGAAAAGAAAAAAATAAGTGGAAAAAAATTAGGACCAATTTCAATAATTAGTTACTCCCTCAATTTCATATTAATTAAATTATTGAGGTGTTTCACACCCTTTAAGAAAAGAAGATTAAGACATAAATTAGGCATAACTTTTCATTTTTATCCTTATTAATTATTGTCAGATTTATGATTAAAATAACTAAACATTAATTAATAACTAATTCCGATACTAACTAATGAAGGGTAAAATTGGAAGAACATTCTAAAAGTAGTCTTGAAAATTGAACAATTACGTTAATTTTTTTAAAAAATCAATTAATTTGAAATGAAGGGAGTAATAATTAGATCGTGTTCTATTAAAACAAGGGAAAATTACGCGGTTAAGCAAATTTATACTACTTAATTACTCATCATAGCTATAGTTTGCTATAATTACCACTCGCGATTAACATTATACATTAATTACGTGGGCTGATTTCGAGTTTGTATAATTAGCCACGTTTGTATATGTATAATTCGCCAGAATATATAAATACATATGTATAATATACAATTATCTAACCGATATACATATACAATTCACCTCTCTCCCACTCTCTGCCCTCTCTCGCTCGCCTCTCTCCTCCCTCTCCCAAT